>NC_135188.1:1155918-1223418 GCF_041146795.1 Maylandia zebra | reverse complement strand
CACGGTGATATTTTTTAAACATATACAGTTTGGTCAGTAATTTGTTAGAAAAAGATGGCGACCAGGGTCTTTCTGGAACAAAGAGGCGTTTCCCTGGCAACTCCTTCAAAGAAATGTAAACTTATCCAGTCTTTTTCTGATTGTACTTTCATGAACTCTAATGTGACCCTGAGCCTGGTTCTGCTGGAGGTTTCTTCCTGTTCAAAGGGAGTTTTTCCTTCCCACTGTCACCAAAGTGCTGCTCATAGGGGGTCATATGCAGTGTTGGTCAAGTTACTTGAAAAAGTAATCAGTAACTAATTACTGATTACTTCCCCCAAAAAGTAATCCTGTTACTTTACTGATTACTTATTTTCAAAAGTAATTAATTACTTAGTTACTTTTTAAAAACACGATTTACAACCTGAAGAGGTGATAAAGTGATAGATCTTTCAGCCCAATTCTACTTTTTCTGCATAATCCATCATACAAAATGTAATCAAATGGAAAAGTCTCTTTTTAAAACTTGTTTTATTAGTTTTAATCTTTTAACTTTATGCATCAAGCAAAAATTTAATTATCTGCAACATTCTCTGACTGGAAGAAATTAGTTTAACATTGAAACCTATTTTCTGCACATTCCAGCTCATAAAATAAAATATTTTTTGTGTTTACACTCAGTCTTTCAAATAGATGCAAGTAAAACACAGCAGAACATAAATAAAGTCAAAGACTCAGCGGTCCTGTTGCTCTATTTTCACCTGTAAAGCAGGAGTGGGGTAGGCGGAGGGTTACCCTGGTGCAGGTGTGCCGCGGTCAGTGGAAGAATCCGCGAGTTTCTCTGTGAGTTTTCCATTACGTCGTAGCTACTCGGTGCTTGTTTGGAAGTTTAGGGGTTTTTTCGCTGTAAAAAGAAGTTTTCTTCCCACGCACAGCGGACACTAATGTTTTTGTCCCTTTTTATGGAGTCAAACTCAAAGTAAGGTCAGTACTTCCACGCTTTAAACGCTGCACGCTCATACTCTCTCTGCACTCGATATATGATCCATTGTTGATCTGCACACAGCTGTTGTCACTAACGGCGCACTCGCTTACGTCACTGTCATGAGACACTCTCGCAAAAAATCACGGTTTTAGTAACGCAGTAACGCAGCGTTCCTACGGGAAAGTAACGGTAATCTAATTACCGTTTTTGCAAGGTTCAAGGTTCTTTATTTGTCACATGCATAGTTATACAAGTATAACACACAGTGAAATGTAGCCTGACACGCTCCTCGACATGTGCAAAAATTGGGGGGGGGGTGTAGAGGAAGAACATTATATATATATATATTAGGGGTGCAACGATACACAAAATTCACGGTTCGGTTCGATACTTTGGTGTCACGGTTCGATATTTTTTCGATACAAAAAAATGTTCATGCCTTTTTAATTTGTCATTTATTAAAATTATAAATATATATTTTAACACAAAAGTACAGTTTTTAAATTTAACCCTAACCCTTGTGCGTGTTGTTTTTTAGCTCGTCATATTGCAGCCACAGAAATTCTTTTGTCCATGAAACCATAAAGCTGCACTTTCTTTTTGCCTTATAGTCTGATTTGTCATAACTTCTCCGTTTTGTGGTAAGCTTTTCTTTGGCTGTCACTTCTTCACCCTGACCTGTCTTATTTGGCTCAGCAGAACTAAAATATATATCCTGCTGCTTTTACACACGGACTCACATAAGCTCAGCGATTCTCTGCGCGATCAACCTCTCACATGTTTAAGCTGCGGGAGATTTCACTTGTCATGTTTGCATAGTAAGCTAACGATTAATAAGACGATGTCAGAGGAATTGGTGCACAAATTATCATCACTCACAGATCAGTGCTGTCGCTCTCTATACACAGTTTGCGCGATTGCAAAGTGAAAGCAAAAAAACAAGCGCAAATTCAAACACGATTTCAATATGTCACATATTGACAGTGGCTCACCCAATGACATAATTACCCAGCTACATTTCTGAAAGAATGCAAAAGCATTGACATATATTTTTCCTTCCTACAATAGCCCGACAGGCAGGGCAGAGATAGCCCCGGGACATCGGGCTAGCGATATTGCGAGCCCTGTATCTGATTGAGGAATCACTCATCTTTGGAAAAGAGAGTTTATTACAGAGAAATGTCTCTTTCCAAAATAAAAGCTATACTATCCGCTTCTTCTGGGCTATATTCTCAGCAGCATATTAAACATATCAGGTCCCCATAAGGAGAATCCTGTGCTAACAGCTGTCTAAATGACTCGGCTAAAGTTTGTAGCATGCATGCTTGTTGTTTTTGTCTTTGCACTAGGATGATGTCGGTGTAAATGTGCAGTCATATTCGTTGTGTTCCCACTAGTGCTTTCAGGTTAATCTCGTTGAAATGACCTTAACGTCACAACACGGCAAATCTCCGTTAACGAGCTACCCTATACAGAGGGGCTAGACGGCCAACACGTTAACGAGCTAACTGCGCTAACACACTAGTTCACACCAATGTAATTGAGCATTGCATGGCACATCCAACATACTGTTTTACTTTAGTCCATGACTCGCTTACCTTCAGGGTCATACGTCACATGAAAACCAAAATAATTCCAAACGCCAGATCTGAATGAGGGTGGGGAGGTCCACTTCTGTCTCGCTAGCTTGCCCTGCGCTCTTCCTTCTGACCATGCTGTCTGTGTTGAGCGCTCAGTGAATCTGCGTTCGACTACTCCGCCTAGGCTGCACTCTCGAGCCTAGGCGGAGTAGTCAAATGCAGATTCACTGAGCGCTCAACACAGACAGCATCGTCAGAAGGAAAGTTGATAAAATAAATTACAAATTTTGTATTGTTCTTTTTTTTTTCTCCCCTTTGGTTTTCTTTCTTTCTCTCCCCCTCTTTCTTTCATTCTTTCCCCCTGTCCTATCCCACAGTCATGTCTGTCCCGTTTGCAACTGAAAATAAAATAAATTCATAATTATAATAAAGGTCAATCAAATGGACCAATATGATGATCCACTTAAAATAAATCCTCTTGGCATCTTTCTTGGCCTCAAGACAACAATTCTGATGGCTATAGATCCAAACGGGACACAAAAAAAAAAAAAAAAAAAAAAAAAATTGAAAAAAATTGAAAAAAATTGTATTGTTCGATACATATGCGTACCGAACCGAAAGCACTGTATCGAACGGTTCAATATTGATACGAATATCGTTGCACCCCTAATATATATATATATATATATACATACATACATATAGTATATACACTGGGTGAATGTGCAGTAGTAGCAGCAAGCAGGTGAATTCTGTACATTAATATGAATAGACATCTGACTATTTTACAGGATAGACAATATAAACATATTTAAAATTAAAGGAATTGAAATGTACATTGTGCCTTGGTTTAGTGTCTGGAAGAGTCCTGACTCAGTCAATTATAGATGATGTGAGCGGGCGGGTGTGTGTGTTTAGAGCACGGATGGCTTGGGGATAGAAGCTCCTCTTGAGTCTCTCTGTCCTTGCCCGGAAGATGCGGAACCTTCTACCAGATTGCAGAAGTTGGAACAGTTTGTTGCCAGGATGGGACGGGTCCTTCAGTATCTGCTCTAGTCCGGCATCTCCTGGTGTAGGTGTCCTGAAGCGGGGGGAGAGCAATCCTGCAGCAGCGTTCTGCTGTACGGATCACTCTCTGGAGAGCTTTTTGGTCCTTCACACAGCTGTTCCCGAACCACGATGTCATGTTCTGTGTGAGGATGCTCTCCACAGCGCCTGTATAGAAAATCCTGAGGATCTTTGGAGAGACCCTGAACTTCCTCAGTTGTCGTAGGTGATACAGGCGCTGCCTAGCCTTTTTGGTCTGGACCTGAATGTGGGCAGCCCATGTCAGGTCTGAGGAGATGTGGACACCAAGATATTTGAAGGACTGCACCCTCTCCACTGGAGCTCCATTGATGATGATGGGCTTGTAGTCTCTGTGCTGACCCCTTCTGAAGTCCACCACCAGCTCCTTGGTCTTGCTGACGTTCAGCTGGAGGTGGTTGTCCTGGCACCACGATGCCAGATTCTTCACTTCGTCTATGTAGCCCACCTCATTGTTGTTGGAGATGGCACCCAACACCACTGTGTCGTCAGCAAACTTCACAATGGTGTTGGAGCCATGGGTGGCCACACAGTCTGAAGTGTAGAGGGCGTAGAGCAGTGGCGAGAGGACACATCCCTGAGGTGCTCCTGTGTTGATGGTGATGCTGTTGGAGAAGCACCTGCCCACCCTCACCACCTGAGTTCTGCCAGTGAGGAAGTCCAATAGTAATCCCTTACTGTACTCATTACTTGAAAAAAGTAATTGGATTACAGTAACGCGTTACTGCCCATCTCTGGTCATATGATTGTTGGGTTTTTCTCTGTATTATTGTACCTTACAGAGCAAAGCGCCTTGAGGCGACTGTTGTTGAGATTTGTTGCTGTATAAATCAAACTGAATCGTGTTAACTCAGACCTGTGAGTCTCACATGTAGTTCTTGGGGTTTTTTTTGCATTTCTCTGAGCACTGCGTGGTTTGGGATGATTTGCTGGGCTGTGCATTAGTGGGAAGGCTGTGCCAGCGCGTTAACGCACACCCGAATGCTCCAGACCGGCCAAAACAAAATGCATTTATGTAGCCGCTGATGGCTGCTACTTAACCTCTTAATTCCTATAGAAACGGTAAGGATGCACTTAGTTTTTCACAGACAGGCACAGAGCCCTGATGTTGTTTTCTTCACAGGACTGTAGGTAGGAAGCGTTTAACGACTCAGTGAAGACACTGATGGTCTCCTGGGACCTGAGGGTTTGCTTGGATGCATCTTATTTTTCTATTTAAAACAACAAGTCTGTCCTCATATGGAGACAATAAGTTTACTTCAAAGCACAATACATATACAATGATTGGTGTGAAATGTTAGCTTAAGAGGTCAAACATGCTATTTGACAGCCGAGAGCTATTTTATGGTTGCTTGAAGAAATGTAGCCAGAACAAAGAAGCTTCTCACAGCAGCTGAATGTTGTGCTAAACCATGGCAGCGATGATTATATTTACCAGTCTCTGCAGTGCTCCTCCATGTCTCGATCTTCTCCCCTCTCCTTGTTATTAAAGGTAAAGCGATTCTCATAACACGTGTCCACATGTGGTTCTCTTTCTCTGTGTGATATCTCTGTTCGATCTCAGGGGTGTGGAGCGTTATATGAATATGAGATAAGGATATATTGACCGCTGACTTTCATGAGAAGGACAGCTTCTCGATATTAGATCGCAAACACAGCAGCAATAACGAGGCCAGCTTTATGAAAAGATGAAGCAGATAACCTTTGAAAGAAAAATGTAATTTTAATGTGTGCCAATATCCTCAAACAAAAGTCTCAACAATCTATTATTGAACTGTCCTCACCCGTAGTTGCATCACCACTGAAACAAATCGTTACCGTGACAGAAACATTTCTATTAAAATTGTTGGTTTTTGGGGAAGTCATCACATCACACGTGATTCATCAGATAATAAATGAGAAAATCCATTAATGAGAAAATTTACATATTTTTCCCTTGACTGTAATGGCAGCGCTATGTTTTGGTTTTATTTTTCATTCAGACATTTCTGCCTCCGTCTCATTACTGCAGCAAATTGGGATTTAATTCCATGTTTGCGGAAATGAAGGAAAACCAGTTAAACGGCTCAGCGTAGATGTGTTTCACTGGGCTAATGTTCAGATGTATCCATAGACGAGGAAGTCATCAGTTCATATAAGACGTAAAAAAACTGCTGACAGAGCTTTTTCCCCATTTCTGATTTCTTTTTTTCAGACATGCGTGTTTCTGATCCTCAAACACATTTTAATATTAGACAACCTGAGTGAAAACAAGATGCAGTTTTTAAATAACTATTACAAATAAAATAATTACATTTTCCAAACCTACCTGAATTTCATGGATTTAAAGATCAGCTGAACGTATCTTAGGGGGGAAATTACCTCATAAAAGAAAATAAAGAAGATAATTGTGAGTTTCTATTGTTAAAATGATTTAACCTTGTTGT
Source organism: Maylandia zebra (assembly GCF_041146795.1). Lineage (NCBI taxonomy): Eukaryota > Metazoa > Chordata > Actinopteri > Cichliformes > Cichlidae > Maylandia > Maylandia zebra. Next base: position 1,217,362 of record NC_135188.1, on the reverse strand, counting down.
AACCTGAGATTTCTTTTTGCCAGCCAGCTAATTAGAAGGCAACAAACATGTGAGTGTGAAGGACCTACATGCACAGACAAGAATATGTCTCTGCTGAAATCCTCCAGCGGGTCGCATGTTCCCGTCTGATTTTGGGTTTACCCCCAAAGCCAGGCGCAAAAACGATGAACGTGGCTCACGAAGCCGACTAAACCTTTTTTAAATCTTTCTTTCTTTTATCTTTTCTTATGTTTTACAGTTATTAAACCTACATATCCTCAGTTTTAGTCTCTTTACCAGAGAAGAAAGGCTCTGACCTGGCGTCCAAACACGGTGGTGCAGCAGCTTCCTGACACACGTCGCCGCCCCTGCATATTCCCTCACACCGGTGCACCTTTCTGGCCTTTCCCCCTGGACTGCTGTGCGACCACCTGTGTGAATGAGCATGTGTGCGTGTGTGTGTGTGTGTGATTATGAGTCAACACGTTGGCTCAGTGTCCCACTGCACTGGAGAATCTGGGTCAAAGTGAGCACCTGAACAGCACACGCCTGCACAGACAGAAGCCTCCTCTTTCCAGCACACTGCTGAGCCCAGCTGAAAACACCTGGTGGATAAAAATGCTGTTTTTCTTTCAAGCTGTACAATCAGCTACAGAAAAACGCTCGATGGGGTTAACCTAGTTTAGCTTTTGTGGCAAATCTGTTAAAATGGATAATTAGATGAAAGTAGAGAAGTGCAGATGCTAAAGGAAACGGGGCTGTCAGGGGAGCTCAAGGACGGCATAGTTAATGGGGCATCACGCAGATGACACAGAAGAAAGGAAACAGGGTGGGTGTTGAATGAAGGGATGGCTGGCAGGCTCGGAGCACTTAGCTTGTGTGATATAAAGATGAACAGGAAGTGTAACACCGCAGAACAAGAAAACAGCAAGACGTGTTCGGGAAATTAAAGCCAGCCTGTTATCTAAATGACATCAAGCTTCACAGTCGAGACTTCAGGCTTCATAATGTAAGATTTGGATTTACTGCTATCTTTAAATTACAGAGGACAGTGTCGTTGAAAGGATGTCTTTACACACTAAAGATATTGGCTGAATTATGACTCATCGTGTTGTCTTTTGAAAGTCCCTTTTCTTCCTGTTGTTGTCACTCGGCTTGTTAGTCCTGCTGCAGCTGCCAGCCTGGAGCCCAGGCAGGATGTCAGCACTCACCCATCAAGCAAGCGAGTCTATGTGACACTTGCGTCCTACTTTGTTGACTTTCTTCACCTGGCACCACTTCTCTCCGTGCGTGGACAGACGTATGCATGAGTAGCCCCTTTTTATAATTTTATAATTCACAGATTCATTACATAAGTCATCTTTTCAGGATTAATAAATATGAAAATGGATGTATTTACATAAAGTGATGTTACGTCACTGTTTGGGACTGGAACCTAAAAAGGGGGTACCTCTCAGTTTAAGTATGTAAGTGCAATAGCAGCACGAAACCCTGCGTGAGGGGGAAGGGGCGGAGCATGGAGAGGTTAGAGTCTCACGGTTTTCCGACCGTGTGCACAGGTACTTCTGGATAACTGCTTTGTTTTGGAACGTCCATGCTTATTTAGGAAGGAGTTCATTGTTACATCCTCAGTTTGTAATAAATAAACAGTCTTCAAGTCATAACAAATTTCCCACCTGTGGGACTAATAAAGGTCATCTGATCTTATCTTATAATGCAACTGGAAGCATTTCTTTGGGAACCCAGGAACACGCGTCAGCCATAGACTCCCTTTGTGAACTTGCTTTATTGGAAATTACCCTACGACGCTCTTTCCACCCATTCAAATACTGTTGGCTCGTTTAAGGCTGGGAATAAGAATTCTTGTTCTTATTATATGCACAGTGGAGCTGTTATATAATATAGTTTATTCACTCAGGTGTTCATGTGTGTCACTCACTTCCACCTGAAGTAGTAGCATCAAAGTATAGTGCTGTAAACACAACTGATGACTATTTGATGCTGCACACTGTGTGTGAGCTCATCATCAACGTGATAGCATATGGAACAAACACAAATGAGTCGGGTCTTCTCTCGGTCAGCAGGATCCGTCTGACCAGTTGTGGATTCTCCGAGGATGCTCCTCTGGACCCTGAGTGGGGAGTGGTGTGTGCGAGACCACGGAGGTGCACTGTGAGCGATGAGCACAGCAACAGGGAGCTGCAGCCTCAGCACAGCTTAGCAATAGTCAGGATTCATCATCCAGGACAGCGCTTGAACAGTGGAGGTGCTGGTCTGCATGTGCAGACATGCAAGCCTGTGTATGAGCAACCACCAGCCGCTGTCAGCTTCCGTGAGCGACGCAGGACCAAATGAATGCAACACTGCATTCTGCTCAGCATCTGTCCCGAGCTGCCTCGTTACTGCTGCACACAACGAACATCTGCTGCCATCAGCATTTCATCTGGACTGAAAACATTTACTCAACTTTACTGGGTTCAACTGCACATTAATGCAAATATGTAATCAGCTAATTCAGTGCATTTATGCAGGCAGACATGGTCACGGTGACCGTGAAGGTCACACCGAGTGTCACAATGTTCAGCGACTCTGAACATGGCGGCTTGTTGGCTCCAGACCGGCTGATCTGAATGAAACTGATGATCTACTGGGATTTCCCCACATAAACATCTCTACAGTTTACAGAGAGCAAGAAACTAACTAAATCATTACTAGTACTACTACTAATAAATACATAAATAGAAACATGATTGAATACGCTGAACACACTGAGCTAGCCCCAGCCCAAACTGACCCTGAACTTCAAACTGATGAGTCCAGCTGCAGCCTCGGTTTCTACCTGTTTTCTGAAGTAGGATCACTGTGGCGATCACAAGTGTCTTTGTGCTGGTTTCCTCTTTGCTCCTGTCAGCTGTGAGTTCATACCTGAATACTGAGAGAAAGCTCGCTTGCGCCTTCATTGCGACAGGAACTTGCGTTGGTGTGCGGGACCGTAGCCTCAGCTGTGATTCAGCTGAAGCAGCAAAGTAATGTAATGAAATACTTTCTCCTGGGAGTAATTAAGTAACATACGCTGCTTAGCAATGGCGGTGACGGTCACAGCGAGCCAGTGAGAACCCAACAGACTCAATAACAGAATCAATAAAGGATCGAATCAATAATTGATGCCAGTAATAGAATCAGAATCCAACTCCCATTCCAGGTCGGATCACATTTGGTGATGAAACATGAAAGTATGGATCCATCCTGCTTGTATCAGCAGTTCAGGTGTAATCCTGTGGATCTGACACTGTGGGCCCCTTAGCACCAACTGAGCATCGTTTAAATGTCATGGCCGACCTGAGTATTGTTGCTGACCATGTCCATCATTTTATGAAAACAGTTACCATCTTCAGATGGAGCTCACTGCAGACCTCAGTCCAACAGAGCACCTTTGGCGTGTGCAGCTGACACACTGACTGACTGTGTAACGCTGTCATGTATGGAGCAAAACCTCTGAGGAACGTTTCCAACACCTCCAGTCTGTGCTGTGACATAAAGAGGGTCCACTACAGTCCCAGCAAAGTGTACCTAAAAATATGTCCAGTCAGTGTACATCAGAAAAGCACACTGATAAAGATTTTGTTGTTCTTCCATGAAACTGTCTGAAGGTGTTACAAAAGTTATTGAGCAGACACAACAGAAATAAAACCGTAGAGATGAACTCTTTCTGTCCCCAGACTGGAGATGCTTCAGGTCCCACGTGGCCTTTCTAACCTCCACGTTTCTGAGACGAGCTCCTGGGATGCTGACCGCACAACAAGGCACAGTGAGGCTGGCACATCACAGCACTGAAGGCCGAGCAGTCGCACCAGAAGTCACCGAGGAGAAACACGAACGGCACGAATCGCCGATGAAACAATCCAGGTCACCCTACATCGTGACATCATCACACTGACAAACCAATGAGTGCTCAGCCTCCGCTCAGCCCCGGAGATGCTCCCAAAGGAAAGATGACATAAAAAGTGAAATCCCACACGAGGATTTAATTAAAAAAATAATTAGCAACTGCCCTCGAAGGAATCACATGATCTCGTCCCAAAACGAACCGTTAAAAAACCAAAAAGGTGGATTGAAAGTTGTTTCCAAAGGTGACTGTTCATTTTATTTCTTATAATAAATATAGACTCTTACAGGTCAACAATCACACTGAAGCTTTATCATACATACAAGGACGACAATCCTCAGTAAAGATGGGAGCGCACTGATTGGCACTGGCGAAAGCAGCCACTGTCACCTCTTCCACCAATCAGGTGCTGGCGTGCTGCGACTTCAGGACCAGCGTTTGCCTTAGTCCTGAAACGACCATCCCACATGCTTGAAAACCAGATATTCCATAGTGTTGTGCAACAAAGTTAATTTTTGGAAATAAAATCACGGCAGTGGTTTTGTTTTTTGCAGTAGCACCTCCCACAGCCACTGGGATCAATGGTTCCAACTCTGGGCCCAGTAAGTTGATGGTGTGCGTCTCTTTTTGATGGAGAAAGACGGTGGAATAAAGGTATACGGTGACATCACGGTGACGTCATGGTGACATCACGGTGACATCACGGTGACGTCATGGTGACATCACGGTGACAGGATATGAAGGAGTCTGTTTGACGACATAAGTTTTAGTTACAAATCTATCGGCTGATTCCCACATGATTGTTTCCCATATTGATAAAATGGCATCATTTAAAGCCAACAATGGCAGAGCTGCATCAAACAGCAAAGCTCAGCCTACAGGCTGCAAGAAGGACTTTGGATGAATGTTGTTGGTGGTCTACTGCCCCCAAGTGTGAGCCTGAGGAACGGTCAGGAATAACTGACGGAGCAAAGCCAATAGATGGAGAAGCAGCTCGAGCTTTCAGCAACACTACTCCACAGTGTTTTCGTAGCAAAGTCCGGCCCCCACACGTCCACCTGTGTGTGTCCCCTCCTCCCTGACTGTGAGTGTTTAGTGCACATCAAAGAGTCTTAGAGGATCTGCTCCGTGCTCGAGGCGGAGATATCCAATAGTCTCCAGGCAGCGTACGGGTTGAGCTCTTCCTGGTCTCGGCAGAGAGCCCACACGTACATCATCCGGAGGACTTTTTCCTGGAGGAAAGATGACAGATGAGATCACTTCACTTTAAATTCAAACAAAACAAATAACATGATGATACATCTGTAAGCGACTGATTGAACCACGACACAAACATCTGTTTTGCTGCTGGCTTGATCGACCACACAGTCTCCTGTGGTTCAAAGGGAGGGGCTCAGCCTGTGCAGAAAGCTTCTTGGCATTTTCAGTTTCAGTCAACATCCAGACGTCGCATTAAAAAGTTTGAAAGATGAAAGACATGGAAACAGAGACGCTGAGTCCAGGAGCCATAAATGGTCGAGTGTGTCATTTAATGCTCAGACATTAGAGCTCAGCTTATAAACTCCAGAGGAACAGTACATCCACCATTTATCCTTTGGCAGAAGCCTTGTATCCTGAGCACTGGGCATCTGCCAGCTGCACGGTGCTGAATGGATACTTTGACCTCGCTTCCAACCAAACGCGTCCCCGAGCTGTCCTCGGCGGCTGATTCACAGCCCATAAAGCTTTCTGGGTCTGAATAAACAAAGGCCAAACGGCTGAATATGACTCCACCGTCTCGTTGCATTCACTTAATGATCAATTTAAAAGATCTCACACACGTGTGAGTGTGACAACATGCCAGCTAAAGCTCTGTAATAGTTCACGATCAACCAACAACTCTGTGTGTGTGTGTGTGTGTGTGTGTGTGTGTGTGTGTGAGAGACTTACAGGATCTCCTTCCACCACTTCTCCTTTGGTGTTTCGGATCACCATGACTAACTGAGCCTGGAAAGTGATAATCAGCACTGGACCCTGGTCCATCATCTTACCCATGGCCAGCTGGAGAACAACATGCATGAATATTTACTGACCAGAATTCAAGGATTTCCCTTCATCAGGTGAAACATTTACAAATATAAAAGTCGAATCAGTGATCAGAGTCGTTACAGCTCCCGTCAGCACACGTATGAACTGCAAACTGATGAAGTGTTGCTATTTTTAAACCTGAGATTGCAAAGAAGAGCCAGTAGTCTGAGTATCAGCCCGCAGAGTCTCGTCTTACGCAACTTACATCAATACTGTCGATGTCCAGAATCTTGGAGTGGAACTGAAGCCCCATGGCCTTGGCTTGCTGGATTGGATGAGCCAGCTGGCTGTACGTCTGCAAACCCAGTGAAGGAGAAAATGGAGATCACATAATGACAAAGACACTTCATGAAAAACTGGCCACCTGCAGAGAATCGAGGCACAGCAGAGCCATGGAGCTGTCAGTCCACTTATTTAAACACGCAGAGCCAGCGTGTGCAAAAGGACGTACCGCTTCATAGCACCAGTCCTTCAGAACCTCCAGCTCCCCTCGAATCATGGCCTGTGTGGAAAAAAGGCTTAAATGGTCGTCCTGACTTGTTTTATGAAGGCAGTGCACAGTCGTACCGAGTATTCTCCTTTTGCAGAGGTACACTCTAAATGACAGTTTAAAGATTTAGAAAAACTTGAGTGATATCTGCTGAGATTGGTGTTACCTCCAGTATGTTGGGGATGATGTCTCGCTCACACTGCTTGAGAAAGGAGTCTTTGTCAAAGGACGGGTCCACCTTCAAAATCTCTGTCAGCACTTCAGACATCTCAGTCTTTGAAAACAGTCCACCTTTATGCACACGGACGAGCAGGACAAAGATTTGTAAAAGATTCATCAAGTATATGATAAACAGCGATATAACCTCCAATAATATAAAGACTTTCATCTTTACGTAAGTCAATCCTCTTCTGCTTATCCGATCAGATGTCTGAATCACCCCAACCGGGTCCTTTGGATGTGGAGGTCGGGCTGTTTGATACAACGATATGAAAATGTCTGTCGTTTCATATCGTTTACTTCCTGCTGTCGCAAAATAAACTGTTCACGCCAATATTTTTTCACCGTTTTGATGGTCACTGCAGAATTAGCTTCTTAAAGTTCTCTCTTACATTTAATATCACCACACTGCGGACGGACAAGCGACTGTTTTTATGCGTTGTCGTTAGCAACAACGACGGTAAAACCACCGTCCGCTTGTTTATTTTCCACATAAACCTTTCACAATAAAGCTGAAGATCCTGTTGAGATTTTTCAAAATAAATTGAATCACGTGAAAGATGCAGAGTGTTTAGAGACGAGAAGCTAAAAAGAAATAAAACAAATAAACCTTAGAACACGCCGTGTAATAAATACTCAAAGAAAACGGCGGCCTTTCAACTTATGTCTAAAAATGTATCGTTTCAGCATCGGTCAAAACACTCGACTCCAGCTACACGACGCACAGCTGGAAACACTTCACACAAGTCGAGCTGCCCGAGATTCACAGAATGGACAGAAAATGCAAAATGTTTGTGAAATATATCGCTGTTGGACGGCGGATGTCTTATATCGCGATATCAGATTATAGTCATATCGCACAGCCCTGTGTGGAGGAGCTGTGCTCCTTATGAACGACTCCACTTCCCCCCCGAGGAGTGGGCACTCCACCCTGTCCTGGCTGAGGACCAGGTACTGATCCTCTATTGGTGGATCAGTACCGCATATGTTACTAAAAACATCTTGACTAGACATCATATCAAGGTCCACGAATACAAATTAAGTCTTTCAAGCATAAAAAGAGATACATGTAACAATTGTGTGTTTCAAAGCACCGACAGTTCCCACAGATGCTCACCTATGATGTCAGTCATCTTGTCAGTGACGGCACGGGACGCTCTGATAAACGCGTTGTCACTCTCATCATATTTCATCTTCATCTCAAAGAACCCTGTGATTATTAAAAAAATCAGTTTGTCAGAGGTTTGGATACAAAGGTAATCTGATTTCCAGGCCTGGATAAGTTCAGGAAAGCAGTACGAATATTTGTCTTTCTAACAATAAGCACATTATACAAGCAGCATGTTTGTTTATAGCATTTTGAGTCAAAACATTCACAAATGTGTCAGAACATGTGGGCGGCGGAGAGCTTCACCTCACAGAAAGCAGGGCAAGAAAAGCGTGAAACCAATCAAAGACTCATCCTGCATCCCAAACTGGAATGAAAGACTTTCATGGCAGCAGTTTGCCAGCAATGTTATTTTATCAAACACAGAAGTGAGTGATCAGCATTTTCAGCTTAGAAACGCTGATGGGGCCCAAATGGCTGTGAAAAAAACTACATGATTACTTTGTGTAACGTCCCACCTGAAAGGCCATCTTTCACACGTCCAAACATTATTAATCATTAACAGCGTTTCCATAACTAATGCACATAAAATTAACCGAGTGTAGCTACATCTTCCATCACCCTGCTCTTTCAGAAAATGCTTATTAATAGATGCTAATAAACTGGAGGGTCAGTAACGACATCACCGGCCAAACACAAAAGTACGCCAGCTAGGGCTGCTCAATTAATCGAATTTTAATCACGATTACGATCTGGACTTTCAACGATCATTAAAAATGACTGAGCCGATTATTAGCCCCTCCCTCATTTATCCGCGACACCTTAAAGGCCGGTCCGTGAAAATATTGTCGGGCATAAACCGTCCGTGGCGCAAAAAAGGTTGGAGACCGCTGATTAAGAGGACCCGAGGGAAGCTCGGAAAGCTAAGCAGAAGTTATTTGGAGAGTGACTGCTGTTGGTTGAAAAGACAGGTAAAAAAAACTTCAGTGGTGTTGCACACTATTTTATATTATTTTTTAAAGTCATTGTTAACCCTTTAAAGCCGGTCAGAGCTGCACGCTCCGTTTTGTGTAACTATTTTTAAATCCCTGAAGAACCCTGAGCCCTGTAAGCTAGCACAATAATTTGTTTTGCATATGAAACCGGAGGAGTTGTACTTACATCTGATGCCATCAGCTTGTCCTCGGTCACGGTTTCCTTCCACATATAGCTTTGCAAAAATTGCATAAAAAGCGCTTGCAGGAACAAAAACATAATATTCCAGAAACACACTTTGCCGTTCCTATCAGCTGTTCGTAACACTTCCCACAGTGAAACAGACGTCACCGCTAACTATCGCATGTCCGCCATTTCCTGGCCAAAACCGGAAGCATTTTCGCGGAAATGTAGTTTTTTACTTGTAGGCCTTAAAAGCCTATACTGGTGTTTTATAAGTCATGTTTGACTTTTCTGAATAGTTTCTGTGATGCTTAGAACTCGAATTGCACTGCTGGAAATAGTTTATTTTGATGCACCTGCTGTTTTCTTTGCAAATTTGCATCATAGGATTGTTTTTTTTGTTTTTCCTGCAGTATATAAAAATTGCTGTATCTCCAAAATAAAACTATGAACACACTCACAATAAGTTTCCTGTTGTTGTAAACTATTTTTTGCAACTTTTTTGTATTTAAAGTTTTGAGGGGTAAACCTCTTAAATTTCTCCAAGTAGAAATATATGTAAAAAAAACAAAATATATATGGGCTATAACAGTTGTATTGATGTATAGCAACTTGAAATGCTCCCACAAATGGCACTACAACATGTAAAAAAATAATATAAGCTCTGGCGGACTTGGTTCTATGGTAGGTCTTAAAGGGTTAAATAAATATCGTCAAATAATCGAGATCTCAATTTCAGTGAAAATAATCGTGATTATCATTTTTGCCATAATCGAGCAGCCCTAACGCCAGCTTTATTACTCGGGGTCAACAGTGAAGATGCAGCAGCATCACATTTAAGACAACAGACATATCATTGGTCCTCTCCTATAATTACACTGGGACAATTAACCAGGTAACGCCTGAGCGACTAAAACAAAGAGTCAGTATGTGTAACGGGGGGGGGGGGGGGGGGGGGGGGGGGGGGGGGTATTCCTTACTGTTAAAGACCACGTTGTTGTCTTTGAAGTCCTTCCACTGCTGGTACCATTTTGAGTCTTTGTGGAGCACCACGCCCATAGCTTCCCTAAAGTGATGATATAAACATATACAGTGATATAAAATGTGATAAATAAGCACTTTACAGCCAGATCAACAAGGCAAATAGAAATGAAACACTTGAAATGACAATGAGGTAGAGGAAATGGCACACAGCTGTTACAGTCCTCCTCCAAACATCAGGCAACAGTTTGTGTGAAAACTGTCATTTGATGGTGTTAAGCTGATGATACCAAAACCTGCTGAAGAAATAATATTAATGTCAGTTTCTTGGTATCTAATCGGACGTGAGTCCCAGCTCTCGCTGCTTTTAGCTTTGGGTGAGTTTCAATTCTTATATCTTTAGTAATATTGGCCCGATCGATCCAAATATTGATCGTGAAGCTGAGGGGCATGTCCCCTCTTAGCATCAGGCAAACAGAGGGCCCTCACGTACTCGTTGGCCTCAAAGACCCTGCTTTCATCCGCTGCCCCCTTGGAGGAGAATTCCGTCCTCTTTCTGAGTCTGGTGGGAGGCCGATAAGGGCCAGTGTGACCCAAGTCACCGATCTCTTTCTTCACACTCTCCATTCCCTAAAAACAGAAAATCTGTCAGTGACACAAATTATTTCTAATAGTTAGTAAATAATGACCTCGTCTTTAATGATAGCTCTGAGAATAATGGTAACACGTTTATGCGTCATACATGCTGTACAGGAGAAATAAAAGGTGAATCATATTTAACTTGCACTGTGACTGCATACCTGCGATATTGCTTTAAATGCGCCCGTCTTCCCCAGCATCTCTCCACTCTTGGAGACAGTCTCAGCAGATGTCTTTGCTGTTTTGGCAGCTTCTTCCATTCCTTCTTTGATTTTCTTCCCAAATTCTGTCCGGCTGACCTCTTCCAGTCCCTTACAAACATACAGAATCGTACCAGCTTCAGCAGCATGACTACAACAATCAGAGTTTATACGTGTACCTGTCATATTTACCTCTTTGACCGTCTCTGAAATGTTTCCCAACTTCTTCCTGAGAACCTCGGACGTCTTCACTGTTTCAGACTCTATATTTTTCTGGGAAAAGACAAGAAGAGCATTTCCAGACCTGCTACTAGTTTAAGTGACAGAAGTTCAGCGTGCGGCCAGATACTTACATATTTCCTCCGAGCTTGCTTCAATGCCTCTGACTCCTCGAGTTTTTTGGCCTCTTCTCGAAACTTTTTGATGTTTTCTTTCATTTCCTTGCTCTTGTTTAGCTCCTGTTTGAGGTTATCCAAAAACTCTCCCAGGAAACCTCTTCGTCCACCACCCCGCTCTCCTGACAAATACCTTACTTGAAGAAGGGCTGACTGAGGCACCTTGAAGACACACAAAAACCCCACCAGGTTAGGATGAATGCAAATATAGAGTTTGTATTTCTCAAATGTATTTCTTGTGCCGGAGTTCTAAAAATGTAAACCTGACCAACAGTTGATTTTTAGAGAGAAAAGAAATCCCACCATCTATATCTATCTAGATACAGTGTGCTAGACTTGGGCTAAAAGAGGAAAATTACCAAGCATTTGTATTAAAGTTTCAGCAAAGCCTTTCAGAAACTATACAAACGCAGGTTAACTCTAAACTACAAGCTGCAGTACGACTTCCCTGAATAAACTGTGACATTTTAGCATTTTAAAGCACCCCAAGTATCTTTCTGTGTTAATACTAATGATTATATATGCCAATATAAACCAACAGTATATAGACTATATGGCAAAGGCAGACATAATCAGGGTCAAGTAGGACTTCTTATTCCAGGTGTTGTTACCTGTGGAGAGTGTGTGAGGAGCCCACGTATCGTGTAGACATTGGGTCTGTTGGAAAGCAGCAGGTAGGAGGAAGGGAAAGCCACCAAACCCCTTCTTACACATATCTGGACAAAGAAACAAACTTCAGCAGACACTCGAGGCTGAAATAAACTCTTGAACTGAACGTGACGATAAATCACGAAGCTTTGGTGTTTTTACAGGAAACTTCTTTATCGGAACGCTTCAAGTGAAGCAGCAGCAAACAAGCTAACGATAGAAAAAGTTTTCCAGAAACAATGTTTGGAGCTTTTGGACTTTTCACTGAAATTCCAACATTTTATATGCTCCCAACTCCAAGAGCTGAGACACCGGCTGCTTACCCCTCTATTCAGACGGCTAGCTCGGCTAGCTTACAGCACGTTTAGCAGAGAAGTTAAACGAAATTGAGATTTTCGCCGTTTCGGCTAAAAGAGGCCGTGGAATAAATGTCGTTTCAGTTCGTTCCCTTATCGTTTTGTGGTGTTTTTACGTGGATATTTTACACACATGGCCCAAACACTCACCTGATAACACCGACATAAGGGGGTCGCCATCTTGAACGTCGTGCTTGTGACCTTCTTCCGGTGGTGACCTTCCTCGTCCACGAGGGGGCTGGACTACAGCTCATTGTAATAGCCAACCAGAGCTCAACAGGACCGTTCCACCGCCCCAGTGTTTGTGCCTCATATTTACGAGATCAACTTTGACCTGCAGTCGCTGCTCACTATTTGGCTCATTTAGCTCACATGTTATGAAACGTACGATCAGCGCACGAGCACCACAAACAGTGAACGCGTTTCAAATATTGAGGTTTATTTTATCAAAACACCTTACAGAACAAAAGCACTGACAGGAAGCATGATAGGACAAAAATAAAAAATTAAAAGTTGGTCTCTAAAAAATTTAAACAGAAGGAAAAACAAACACTTTGACTATGACGTGTCACTAAAGCCCATTTCAGACATGCATTTAGTTTTACTTTTGTAACAGCATCTGAACGTGCTGGCTTCATGCCTGAATCACTTCTTAAAACTCAAGAAAGCAATAACAGCACGAGCTAATGTTTGAGTTATGTCTCCTGAGCTCACTGTAGAACCCCAAAGGAGAATAACGTGAACATTAACAGCCTCACATCTCAAATTCATTTTTGAGCTGCAGTAAGATCTCTCAGACTGAGTGGTACTCTGACACATGGTGATCAGTCTAATAGTCCTCATAGCTTCATTCAAAGTCAAGCTTACCCATGTCTGAGTGATTTTAACATGTGACACATCCAATGTCTGAAAAGGGCAAAAATAAAGAGTTTCACTGTTACATTTATCTAACATGGTATACTGGGTGAAGGGGCAGTTCAGGAGTACAGAGTGAGATCACAAACTAAAATAATGTCAGATGCAACACGGACACACAGGTTATGCATTCCTGTCAATCCTAACATCAATTTCTCTTCCATTCAGGCGATAGCCGTTCATGGTCCGGCAGGCGCGCTCGGCAGTTTCGGGATTGTCAAAGCGAACCACACCGCAGCCCTTGGACTTCCCGTTCTCCATCTTAATATCAGCATACTGGACCATTCCTAAAGGAGGATGAACACAGATGTCCAAAATGACTGAAAATGCTGATTAACAGTGCTGATTTCATTTGATTTGATTTGAGTCTTACCGCATGCGTTGAAGGTATCCTTCAGCATCTTCCAGGTGAAGTCAAAAGGCAGCTGAAAGACAAAAATATCCCCAAATTAATTTAAAGTATAGACATACTTCTCCAGTGAATACGCCAAGCTAAAGTGTGGATTAACTTACATTCCTGACAAAGATCTGACATCCCTTCCTGACATTGCTTCCCCCGGCTCCAGGACCTCCAGCCCCAGCTCCTCCAAAGGAATTGCCGCCAAATCCACGCTCCAAGTCACCAGAACGGTCAAACTGACCACCAACACCTCCAGATCCCATCCGGTCAATTCCAGAGCTCATGCGGTCAAGGCCGCCAGATGGAAAACGGTCAAGTCCTCCGGCAGAGCCCATGCGGTCGAAGTTGCTCGCCATTCTGTCAATCCCGGTGTTGCCCATGCGATCCATTCCCATCGGAGAGCCAAAGTCCATGCCGCCGCCGCCGCCACCGCCACCACCCCCCATGCGGTCCAAGCTAGATGGGCCCAAGCGGTCAAATCCAGATGGGCCGAGGCGATCCATACCTGAACTCATACGATCCAGACCAGGTCCGACCCTGTCCATACTGGGTCCCAGCCGATCCATCCCAGAGCCCATTCGGTCAAACCCGGAACCCATCCTATCTAGATCAGACACGCGGTCCATCCTGTCCATTCCCATCCGATCCATTCCTCCCATGCGGTCCATGTTGGTTCCCATGCGGTCCATTCCAGAGCCCATGCGGTCCATTCCCAGCGAGCTTCCTATAAAAGTGAGCAAACAGAAGAGAGAGAAAAATGCATGAGTGGAAGTAAGCACCAGTGTGGCTTTCAAACAGAATCCTGTAAATACTAACCCATTCCTCTTTCAAAGGAGTCTCCAAAATTATTGCGAGACATTCCCATTTCATTTCGCCCAAATTCCCTGTCAAAAGCACCACCAATCCCACGGTCCATCTCTGACAATGCAAGAGATGAAACCATTAGACATCCAGCAAAACGTGAAACTGTTCCACGCTTGCTCTGGAGTGCTGAGTGGGTTTTCAACACTTGCTTACCGTTCATCCTGCCCATCCCTGAAGAGCCAAAGCGGTCCATGTTCATTCCTCCAAAGTTGTCCATCCCTATAAACAAAGACATTAATATTACAGAAGGCACTTTTTTTTGGAAAGACCAAATGTAGGTAGACTCAAAGTTTTACTACATACCTCCTCCTCCCATCCGGCCTCCCATGTTGGCGAAGCCCATTCCTTCCATACCTACAGGGACAGAGTGACACTGAGCTCTCACTTCACTGCTGTCTTTTAGTCAGTGGATTAAAAATAAATTAATGTGTTTTAAGAAGCTGCAGTTGTGTACCTCCAGGACCCATGTTGCCCATCCCTGCACCACCACCTCTGTTGAGCTGAGTAGCATCAATAGGTTGGCCCCCAGGTCCCAGTCCCAAACCAATACCACTCAGGCCACCTGGTTCAGAGACAACAGGTTAAGTTTGAAGATTGTGTGTGTGCGCACGCACGCACGCGCGCACACACACACACACACACACACACACACACACACACACACACACACACACACACACACACACACACACACACACACACACACACACACACACACACACAGTAGCATAAATACAGCTGACACTTTCAGGGGAAGCAGTAAACCAATGTCGACCTCCATGAAACAAAGATCACATGACCCCAGGGGCTGCTGGGAAACAACAGACATGAAGCATGAGCAGACAGTAGAGGAGATGGGCGACGTCAAGTAGTTTTGGAATATCATTTAAATAGTTACTGGGTTTCTCTCTCCCCAGTTTAACAAAAAACTATGGTAGCATGGATCAAAGTGGTCTTCAATGCAGCAACTCGAGTGAGACAAAACTAAATATTTCATCTAATTTAACAAAATTAATCATAAAAATCGGGACTTTAATCGACGTGAATATTTTAAACTCTCAAAACCTTCTGTTATACTAGAACAAGGCTCGATGTATACTCACGGGGAAGGGCAGCTGCTCTGTCCGGTGGTCCAAAATCTTTAGGAAGAGATTTCTCATCCTGTAAAAAAGGCAAAGGCATTGTAACCATACTCATCGTCAGGCCATAGAGCTCTAATGTACAGCAAAGGCAACATACCAGTTTGACGTGCATCGTCCTGTTAAACAGGAGCTGTCCATTGAACATTGCTTTGAAACCGTTAAGGAAAACACACACACACACACGAGAGATTCAAAAAGATTCAATGGCTACCATAGAAATGCTGAATTTTTCCAAAGGATACAGACAGCCTGCACTGCTTCGATGGACATATCAAATGTGACGGTGCCCATGCCTCGACTTTTCCCGTCCTTGTCCTCCAGAATGTCCGCCCTCACCACCATGCCCGCCATGCTGAACACCTCCTTCAGCTTCTTCCAGCCCACTTTGTAGTCAAGCTGTAGGTAGTTTCAGACAGTTAATTAGACAAGACTAAAGTTACAATAAGACACAGTTCCATATATTCAGTATTTGTATACAGACTGAAAAACGGATAAATCACTAAGGCTTACATTAGCCACAAAGACAGTGCTGCCAATCCTGCCAGCCTGGAGACCATGGATGATCTCATTGGGGATGTTCGGGTTATTCAGGAGGCTCGGAGGAATGTTGACCATGGGACCATTTGGTCCAGGACCCATACGATCCATTCCGCCCATTCCTCCCATGCCTCCCATTCCCCCCATTCCGCCGTGACCTCCTGGAGGGCCTCCACCTTGGGCCTTGTTGATCTCCCGCTGGCAAATCACACCATCAGGGTCCTTACAAAGAAGAACAAAATAATGAGTCGGCCAAATCCACAAGTACAGCTTTTGTCTGTGCGTCGGACAGCTTCCCCCTCTGGGACCTACCTCTTTCACTTTGAGGGGCCGACCATTGAGGTTGTGCTTGTTGACCTTCTCCACTGCTTTCTTCATCAACTCTTCCGTCCTGAACTCAACAACACTGACAAAAACACATTTCCAGTGAGAAATGTGTGTAAAACACTGGTGCATGTCTCACGTGCAGTTTGCACTATTTGCTTTTGACGATAAGTTAAAGTCTACTTACGCACAACCCTTTGTTGATTGAAGTCATTGGAACAGGTCAAATCAAAGGGAAGAGAAAATATTTCAAATTAGTTAAAGTGATTGTAACACTGGACATATTTTGACAGGTCACAATAAACAATCTCATGCAATTAAAAGTTCATCACCATACACAAGCCTACAGCCTTGGTCACATCTGTGCTTCCAAAATAACACTACATTGTTAAGATCTTTTTAAGCCAAGCCAGTAACACAATACAGGCAAATGTATTCAATAGAGTTTTCCCCCAGCATCCTAAAGGCAGACAGTGACAGAGGATTCCCAACTACTGAGATATTAGAGTTTTCCAGCAGTTCTATGGAATGAGTTTTATTTATCAACCATCTAGCAGCCTTGCTACGACCTCTTGCAGACTACGGCCCATTAGATCATAAGGAGCAAATCCCACAACCACAGGGACATTATCAGCTACTGCAATCCCACAGGATTGGCTACAAAGGAGCTGAAGTCCTGTTATAAGATCATCAACCCTTCGATGGCCTCGAGTCAATGCCACAGACAACTTCAAATGAAACATGCCTCCGGCACGTCACCGTGTCACACACACTCCACCAGGTTTGTATCTGAACAATTCCAACATAGTAAATAAGGAAACCAAAGCTGACAAACACAGGTTTGTCTAGGCTTATTCGTGTGTTTTATTTGTATGTATTTGCACTTACCCTGGATTTGCCTTCTGCGTCCATTAAGTGTTCCACGTACGTTACCTCACCCACTACAAATCAGATTCCAGAGACGACACACACCAAGGGGAGAGAAGCCGAGAGAACAATGGGGGTTTAGAGCAGAAACAAGTAGGGTGGCCGGTGACAGTGAGCTCAGACAGCCAGTCCTGAGCCTTCCCCCAGCACCTCATTCAGCACAATCTGGTACAGGTCTACAAAAAGCAAGCTTGGACTTTTCCCCTCTTTCTTTAATTAATTGAGACTTCTTAGCCCGTCCTTGTTAGAATTCTCCCGAAACACCAAACGCAGTAGACTGAGGACAACAACTTTTGGACTGGCCAACAGCCTTTCAAGTTGGATATGATGCCGCAAACACCACCTCTTCTACCTGAAGATAATTGACCAAATAATTTCAAGTTGGCAAAGCCTCCTTAATACCTCAGCCGCTTTCCTGTCAAACCTCAGCAAACTTTGTCAACGGTTTTAACCCTCAGTCCATCAGCTGAGCCTAGCTGAGCTAGAAACCTACCCATAATCGTAATGAAGAAAAACTTTTGGATGAGAAGCTTCTCTAACTGCCAACCTGATCATGGACTGGACCTGGTCCTGAAATGCACGATCGTAATTTGGATTCAGCGTCGACCACAGCCACGCCTTTGTTCCAGGTCATGTCTGCTCAACAGATGGACATTGATGACCAAACCTCTAGAGACAAGGACGGTGCATAAGAAGCTGCTTCGTTTTGTAGACCTGTACCCCAAATAAATCCGCAGCACAAAGCTGTGCTTGGTACAACATGAAGATCTGCCGAGAAAAACATTTGCTTGTCAAGGTCACACCTAAAAAAGAAAATGCAATTTAACTCCACAGTCAGTTGTCATGAAACAAATACTACTTGGACCTTCTGAAAAAGCATTGTACCCTTCTTAACACATGCTCAAATAGGTGCCAGTTAAATGCATTACTCCATAGCTACACAACATGTTTAACACTTTAATTGACTTTTAAATAATCCTTACTCACATCCACATTTACTGCATCACAAATTAAATATTACATTTCTCCGAAGGTTTGACCACAAGTTAATAAATCTTAAGTGTGTAAGTTTTACTGTTAATTACAAATTTCAACTGAAAGCAACCTTTTCCATGTTTCTGGACCAAAAAAAAATCACTATACTGTAACAAAGAACTGTATTTTTAATGCATTTCTTGGGGGAGGAACCACATCATTATCCCATTCATGATCACAAGCCATTGGACTTTCGAGTTAGTGGACTTCCTTTGCACATTTACGACCGCCACTTCACAAAAACTCAAGATTTTAGTAATCTTAAGGGAGACTGAAAATTCAAACATCCAGGTTCACCACGCTTGTACACGTCTGCAGCGACTCCTTAGCTGACAGACAGATTTTTTAAAAAAGGGGACCTTGTCCACAACCATTGTTCCAAGTGACTCCAGCATGGTCTCAGACAACACTGTACAACTCCCCAGAGCTCTTCAAAACTGCAGTGGTCAAACAAAATGACCCTGCATCCTGATTTGATCTTTTATCATGTCAAAAATGTGACACGAGTCAACCCCTAATCCTGATACCTTACCTTTCTCTTTCATCAGATCTTTCAGGGCTTGCCACTTCACATCATATGGGATGTTGCTGACGAAAACGCGGTATCTCTTGTTTGCGTTTCCATAGGGCTCATAGCGACCACCTCCACCTCTCTTCTGAGGCCTTTCCTTCCTGCTGGCATTGGCCTCATTCTTGCCTTTTCCATTCATTTCCCTGCAAAATGTAAAGTTCACAAAACTTTCTAAATATACTTTAAAAAGCTTTTAAAAGACTTGCCAAACTCATATCCATCACATCTCCCATTTTTGCTTCATTACAATCCATCCATCTTACTTTAAAATGTTTCGTTATATTGTGTTTTTTTGTACTTTAATTAGCTATAGTTGTGTTTAACTCCTTATAACTACTGTAACAAAACATTTTCCAAAATCTGGGGGAACAGAAAGATACCTCATGTCAGTGGTTCCCAAGGTGGGGTGGGAGGGGGGGGTCTGTTGTTTATTTATTTGGTAGGTGGTAGTTTATTTTATTGCAGTTTACTTTTGTTTGTTTATTTGTTTACAGAAGGTTTCCTTGTAAAACAAAGGAGGGCCTAGCAAATAAAGTTTGGAAACCGCTGCCTCGGGAAAAGTGAATTTCAATGCTAAATGCTAATACTAACTGCAGACACAG
Organism: Maylandia zebra; assembly: GCF_041146795.1. Taxonomy (NCBI): domain Eukaryota; kingdom Metazoa; phylum Chordata; class Actinopteri; order Cichliformes; family Cichlidae; genus Maylandia; species Maylandia zebra. The sequence goes on along the minus strand of NC_135188.1, from coordinate 1,197,919 downwards.
GCATCATTTACACAGACACACAATGGTTAACTAGCAGCCTGCTATCTGCAATCCAGCCGCATGGCTAGGCCTCTCCTTGGATAAAGCGGGCCTGTGCTATATTAAACTGTTTAAGTAATGCCAAAAAGCAGCAACAGCGACCGGACATAAAGTTAAATATGTCCACTTTCTGTTGCAACAAAGCAATAGCTACATGTACTTTTAATCCTATCATACATCCAGTAATATATAACGCAGGGTTGCATTCGGTAAATAGACGGGCCCCAAATGCCGCTTAAGCTAGAAAAACACGTACAGAACGTATTTAAAGCACACCGGGGCTGCTAGTCTACCATTAATTGCATTTTTAAAAAATATAATTAAACAGATGCCGCTGTATACAAATTTATCGCTGTGTAAGAAAACAAATTAAGCTAACTAGCTAATAAGCCGCAACAAAGGAACCTCGATGAATGGCCTTACCCCTGCTGCGAAGTCGGCTGCTGCTGCGGCGGCGTCGACAGCTGCTGCTGGCCTGCTTGCTCTGTGGTAGTTTCTACCTGCTCGTTGGACATTTTCTTACGCAAATTAGTGCTTATGAAAGGAAACTGTACTAGAAAATTTGATATTAGTGATTCTTGCGCTTCTAAAGAGAAACTCAAAAGCACATATACTGAATTCGTACAACACCTCTCACTGGTACGCCAACGGAGGAAAATGGCGGAAAGAAGGAGGAAGCATGAGTTTAAACGAGAGGTTCTTCTTCTTCTTTATATTATTTATCGGCGTTTGGCAAACAGCAAAATGGTACATTACCGCCACCATCCGGTGAGGAGTGTGGACTGAAATGTAATAAAATAAAATTTGTCCCAGACAAATTAGTCTACATTAAAAAAAATATATATATATATGGCCTGATAACTTTCACTTATCGAGTTCTTACGAAATAAATCAACCAAGTCCAGTTTCAGTTTCACCAAGCTGTCTTCATTCAATGAAAGGGTCTGCTTCCGGTATTTTCTTTTAAAACTAAGGACATCGCGGCACGTACATTGATTTTCAGAATAATGTGCAAGCGTACATAAAGTTTGATGAACGGTAAAATAAGTAGCAAAGGTTTATATGTTTTCAAAGAAACGTGACAAACAGGTCCTTCATGTTTGAAGCGTTACTATTTTTATAATGGCATCACAGTTTTATGCTCTGCAATTATTTTACAAATGTGCCGGGCATGGTTTGAAGAATTTGTATTCTATTGCAATGATTTTGTTGGTATTTTTAACCTCTACTGTCGTTTACATTATTTAACAATGTAAACATAATAAAGCTGAATTCGAGTTGTTATGCCCGCCAGACCTCACGGGGGCGATAATTAATAGGCAATCCGTCTAGTCACAACGATATGAGCGGGGACGGAAGGAGTGTCGGTTTTGTGCTAATTGCTCTCTTTGCCTTAACAGCTATCTCGTGAATGTTCATTATAAATGGCCCTGTAATGTTCACATATTGTAGTCAAGTACGCAGTAATATTAGGAATATAAACTCTTACGAACTCTTTATATTGCTGTTTGCGGTTCTGAGACCTAAGCGTTGCTACCGAAATGCTAACATTAGCATTAGCGCTTAGCTAGGAGTGTGTACGACGAGTCTTTCGTTACCACATGCACAGAATGAATGAGTGCGCGTGAATTAATTCGTGTTATTTAGCTTTGATAGATTTTTCAAAACGTTAAATAGCTAAACAGTTAATCTCATACAGCCATGGCTACCGGTGCTGATGTCAGAGATATTCTTGAGTTGACCGGAGGGGATAATGATGGTCCCATCACCAAGAAAGACCTCATCAACTCAGACAAGGTGAGACTGTGTTATTCATGTTTGTCTTATAGTAAGATGGACGTTTGTGTTTTGTGTTGTATACGATAATTCTAACGATGTCTGTCCCTGGATTTAAGTAACACTGGTTTAAATTATACTTTCAATGAATTTCCCTAGCTGTTGGGTTCGTAACATGCAGGTATAATAATGTACTTATGTACTTACAGCTCAAAGCTTTTGCCAGGGAGAGAAACTGAAGAGATGTGTATTACAATTGTTTGAGCACAAATATTTTTGCAGTTGAATAACGAATGTCTGCATCTTCCACCTCAGAAAAAAACCAAGAAAGCAACAGAGACGCTGACCTTCAAGAGACCAGAGGGAATGCACAGAGAGGTCTACGCTCTGCTTTATTCTGATAAGAAGTATGCTTTTCTTTTTCAATATTAGTCAGTTAATCTGAAATGCATAAAGGCCTTTTTAATGTTTCCTGTTTGGGAATTTCAAAAGGATTTATTTGCATTTGGAAGGAATCTAAAGTGTTTTGTAAATAACTTTGCATTTCTGTGTTTCTTGATTTTATGATAACAATTAGAATATTGATAATAAAGAATTGTTTTTTCTGTTTGTCCATAGGGATGCACCCCCCCTGCTGCCTAGTGACACCACTCAAGGTTATAGGACAGTCAAAGCCAAGTTAGGCTGTAAAAAGGTTCGTCCCTGGAAGTGGATGCCCTTCACAAATCCAGCACGCAGAGACGGGGCCATATTCCACCACTGGAGACGTGTTGCAGAAGAGGGCAAGGACTACCCTTTTGCTCGCTTTAACAAGGTAGGGAAAACCCTCTTCTGCTTATGTAGTACAGGCAAGAAGGACATGTGGTTGCAGCTACCCGTCCTTTCGCATTATTCATCCTTTTTCACTGTTTCTCTGTTTTACCTCTATAGACAGTGCAGGTGCCAGTGTACTCGGAGCAAGAGTACCAAATGCATCTCCACGATGATGGCTGGACTAAAGCAGAGACAGACCACCTGTTTGACCTTTGCAAGCGGTTTGACTTACGCTTCATCGTTGTCCATGACCGATATGATCACCAGCAATACAGAGTAAGTGTTTAGTGCCTCATCTATAATGGATTTGAAAATTACAGTAAGGGGAATTTAAAGAACACACGTTTTAATTTTAAAAACTGTTTTGTTTGTTTTTTGTCAGAAACGCTCTGTGGAGGACCTGAAAGAACGATATTATAGCATTTGTGGTAAGCTGACCAAAGTGCGCGCAGCATCAGGGACAGAACCCAAAATCTACATCTTTGACGCTGGCCATGAAAGGCGCCGCAAAGAGCAACTGGAAAAGCTGTTCAATCGCACACCTGAACAGGTTTGTGATTTTGCATTTTGACCTGTATCTATGTGCAGGTGTATAGACACGTTCTTTTTGTGGGGGAAAAAAAAAAAAGAAAAAGATTTTTCACAGCATTTTAAATGTGAAAGACCGCATTTCTCCGTTTTTCCCTGCAGGTGGCAGAAGAGGAGTATCTTGTTCAGGAGCTAAGGAAAATTGAGACTAGGAAGAAAGAGCGTGAGAAGAAAGCCCAGGATCTGCAAAAACTCATTAAGGCAGCTGACACAACGACAGAGTTGAGACGAGCTGAAAAGAGAGTTTCCAAGAAGAAGCTTCCACAAAAAAGAGAAACAGAAAAACCGGTATGATAGGATTTCACTCAAGAAGAGCAAAGTAAAGCACATGACTGCTGGTAACAGAGGAAGTCAAAGAAAAGCAACAATGGGGAGAATTTTAATAATAATAATGGTCACGGTGCAGCTTTGTCCTCATTTTGCACTAAATTAATTGTTACTTGCTTTAAGTGGTGTTTTGGTCATTTCTTTATTTTGATGGGACAAGTGTCTCTAATAAACCGCACCGATCTTCTCTCAGTGTTCTAAGTAACATTTAAACCCAGTTTGATCCATAATAATGCCTCTATGGTGACGTTTCAGACATATCCAAACAGTTTGTGTCTCGCATTTATAGTTTTTCTTGTTTAGGCTGTTCCAGAGACGGCAGGCATCAAATTCCCTGACTTCAAATCAGCGGGCGTCACACTGCGCAGTCAGAGGGTGAGTATAGCTCCGTCCTGTTCAATATTATTAAATAGTCCTATAAAATCACTCTTAGGGAATTGATGTAAAAGTAAAAATGTGAAATTCTTTAAAATAGCAAGTTTTTGTTTGTCCAACTCTTAATTTCAAGATACTGATTTGTGAGAAACTAGAGTTTCTGACTTTAGTAGCTATTCCTCTTATCACTGTGATAATTAATTCTATTACTGACTAGCTAATATCTGTAAAACCTAGCCTAGCACGGGGACTCTTATTCATCTTCAAGACTGATGAGGAGCTGCCGCTCTCTATGGAAAATACATTTGCACAGCTAAAGGAGTGGAGTGGCCCCACAGCTAATCAGTCAGATAGAGTTCAGTGGATAAAGACATTTTGATCTGGCCCGCTGAAGTGCATTTCATACGAATTAAAAGCCCCGAGGTGGAGCTGTTTATCCTAATGTCCCGGTACCTTAAATCACGCTCGTGTGTGTGTGTGTGTGTGTGTGTGCGCGCGCATTTTTCTCTGCGTGTTTGTGTGTTATTAAGATGAAACTGCCAAGCTCCGTAGGCCAGAAGAAGATCAAGGCCATTGAGCAGATCCTGATAGAGCAAGGAGTGGGTGAGGATGACTAAACTTTAGCAATTTGTTAACATTCCCCAGTTTCACAGTCTTAACTCTTCTTTGCGACAGAGTTTAGTTTCAGTACAGAAGGAAATAAAAGGATTATGTAACCTTTAAAGCATTGCAGGGATGCTACAAATAAGTTAGAGTTTAGTTGAACACACAGGACGTTTTTCACTTGTCTTTATATTTGTTTGCAGCATCTCAGGCGCTCACTTCACGTTACAGTTGACAGTAATGCAACAACACTTTGTAACATGTAACCACTTTAGCTAAACACACTGTGCATGCGTAGACTGTACACACCATCAACTAAATAAATGTGTTAAAGTGCTTAAATCACACTTTAGTCTTTCCTCTTTGTGCCCTTCTGTAGATCTTAACCCCATGCCCACTGAGGAGATTGTGCAGATGTTCAATGAGCTTCGTAGTGACTTGGTGCTGCTGTATGAATTGAAGCAGGCCCACAGCAACTGTGAATACGAGCAGCAGATGCTGCGTCATCGCTACGAGGCCCTGCTGAAGGCCGGCGGGTGCGTGGGAACTGTAGGAGCCGGTCCAGTCATTGCATCACAGGGTGGGGACATCAACGCCACCAACAGCACTACAGCATCCACCCCAGGGGCTGAATCTCAGTCCTGGCTCAATGCAGATGACATTAAGGTGGAAGCCAAGGAGCAGATCATCGACGTTGTAGGAGCACCGCTTACCCCCAACTCGGTATGTTTGTGAAACTCGGAAACGAACTTTTCCAAACCGTTATCATTGTGTAATAATTTTTGTTTTATACTATTATTAGTAGTATTAATGGGCGAGAAACCAATGAAGAATCCAGCGCTCGTTATTGCAGCAGTCACTCGTCGTGGTTGCTTTTTTGTATCTGTGTTGAAAAGGGTCGAACCTGCTCATAGCCTCATAATAAAGCTCTGCAGCAGTAGAAAAGAACAGTAGAGACTAATGACTGTCTTCACCCTCCTGAGGCAAACAGCAGGTGTTAGCAGGGGAGAGCGCAGCATGAGTGGGTCAGACTTTTTTCCGTTGTAGGCATTTTGGATGTTATTCATTAAGTGGTCGTAGCAAACCCCAGCGTGACTGTCGTGTATTTGTGCATTGCAGCGCAAGCGGAGAGAATCGGCGTCCAGCTCGTCTTCGGTGAAAAAGGTGAAGAAGCCTTGATGGGAGCGGCAGCTTTTACACGTGGAAGCGAAGCGGCAGTGTTACTCATTCAGATCACAGTGGCGACGGCCACGAGTGAACCAGAGAGACACAGCAGAGCTGGACACCATGTTGTTGTCTATTTACGTACACTCATTGCTCACAACACACACACACCTTTTCACCTACTAACGAGGCCTTTCGAACCCCTCCCATCAGGCCTGCTCAGCATCGCTGTGACAAAGGCAGCGACTGAGTGACATTTCATTCCATTACTGCTCGTCTCCCTGCCTCCACCGCTGCTCGGCCTTAGATGAGGCAAGATCAACTGTAAATTGCCCGGCTGAGCTAATCGGGACACGGGGAAGAAGGTGGGAACGACTGCGTAATTGAAATGAATTGGAATGAAAGAACGGGGTCGGGGAATGGGAGGATGGCGAGCCGCAGTGCCCGTTTGACCCGTGTGAGGGTTGTTGTTTCGTGCCGTAGTGTTTACTGGAAACGTGTTTTGTGTTAACCTGTGGCGCCGGCCCGACCTCGCTTCCATCTGCTGCCCAGTTTTTTTCATGTCGGACTAGCGGGACTGATTTGTGTTCTCAGGTGACCTTGGAGATGCTTTAGTCAACGTTTCAATAAATGTCTGTTTCTTTCTTACATGGAGGTGTGCGTGTCTATACCTCAGAAGTTTGCCGTTCACATTTCAAAGGGACGTCACTCTACAGATTTCAGAGATCTGCACTTGGGGGTAATTAGTGTTGAATACACATTTGTTGGGGAAATCGTAGGATCACGACATTCTTACCTTACCTGTCATCCAAGTTAAGTGACAACTAATGACTTCATTAATATGATAATTAAGCAGTGATCATTCTTAGGTTGGCATAGCCACTAAAACTTCATTAGGTTTCCTCCTCATAATATTGCTAATTGCATGTCAATTATGTCGTTTAGCCCACTTAGACATTAATTTCTATGCAAATTTTGAATACGTTTGCCAAGAATAGGGGGGGGGGGGCTTTGATATGGGTGTACATGGGTGCACATCACTTTTATAGCCTTTATATTCTTTAAATTGAATCTCTGCAGCCTGCACACAAAACTTACATGTCAGATGTTTGTCTGCCTTTTGGGTTCCAACCTGCAAAACAAAGCACATCATGCATGTATAGTTTTTGAGTTATTATTAAAGTATTCAAATGTGAATTTATCTGCAGGAGAAACTGACCCCGAAGCAAAGAAAGCGTTTGATCTTTTTAAAGTCTTGATCTGCTGCAGCTTCCCACAATTTCCCAACAGTCAGATGTGGAAACATTCGATATCACATGAAATGATCAAAATGCTGCAATTGATCGAATCTTTACTTCCAGCTCTAATTAGCATTGCTGCAGTTTCCAGAGTCGAACCATTCACAAACTGCAGCGCGTTTGATTGAGAGGAAAGAGCGAGAGAAGCCAAGTAAACATGGCTAAAATGGATTCTGTGTGTCTATATTTCATGTTGAAAATTGGCTCATAAATCCAGCGGTTTGATCTATGGAGCCCGTTGTTGCTTGAAAAAACCTCCGTAAATGTGTAATTTCTCCCTTGACAGAACACAGCCGAAAGGCTATCTTTCTTTCGCCTCCTCCTCCCCTCTCTCCCTCTCTCCCCTTCTTCTGTCTTTCATTCTCACCCCCTCTCTCCCAGCCTGCTGTTGGATTAATGCTCTGCTCCCTTCCCTCTCCTTTCATGCTCCTCTGATATCTTCTTTTCATCGCTGCTCTTGCATTTATCAAAACTCGAGCCTCTCGCTACCTCTCGATGTCTGAGGCCACCTTCAGTTATACGGCAGGCATCGTGTAAGACTGGCGCGGAGAACGCGAAGGTTAGAAATAAATGCTATTCTAAATTGAAAATAGGCGAGCACTGAGGCGTCGGCAACCACGTGTGCGGCCCCCCCATCCAACTCTGACCAGCGTGGACTCCATCCGTGCGAAACAGTATACGTTCTGCAACGCTGATGTGAAAAGCATGAGGCAGACCTGCGCTGGAGAGCGTCTTATAATGTGGTCGTGATGGCGCTGAGATGGGATCTCTTTATCAAGGCCCGGCTGAGGCTTTAATCACGGCCTAAGAGGTGTGTCGGCTTTTTATCATAATTGAACTGCATCCGGGCTAATCGCCGACATACGTCACTGTCGAAGGGGAGCTCGGCTCCAGCGGCAGGCGAAGGTGGAGGTGATTGAACGCACAGTTAAGAGAGAAGATGTGTACTGAGGGACGTGTGGCAGGAAGAGGCAGGTAATAGCACAAGTGATAGAACGCTGCTCAAATGCATCACGCCTGGAGGTAACCGTTGATGTGACAAAGATTAGATTGTGGATGCTTCCTGTCTGTGGCACAGTGCTTTATACCCATCATGTCACATGCAATCACTGATTACTACATGTGTGCATCAGTAGTGTGAGGACAAGCTCTGAATTATTCCCTAAACTCTGGATTTTGGCTCATCTACATCATTAACACGTCCACAGCAGACTTTCACCTCCGTGCCCCTCACTCATGTTTCTCACTTTCACCTTCTCCACTATTTAGGTCACCTTGAGGGAGAAAACTTTTAATCATTGTTCCACATCAAATTCACCTGTGCCCTCTGGGACACTGAGCCGCAACAGAGGGGGGACGTTGAAACTGCTAGTTGGGAAATAAAGTGCCCACAGGGCTGGACAGTAGAAGTCATTTCCACTGGATTTTTTTGCTAGTGGGGGGAAGGCCCGCTGCAACACAAACCCAATCACTTGTGCTAAGCAGTGCTTACAGCTAGGCATTAACCCCACTGTCCACTCTCCACATTAAAGCCCCGGGGAGGCAGAATAAAGAAGAGTGGAGTGGAGCAGAGCATGGAGTGGGACTGCTCCCCGGCACCGTGATCCTTCTGGGAACATCTCGAGTCAGGTGGTGCCGTCTGTCAAGGTGTCCTACCTTGAAATAAAAGAACGGGGCTGTGTACTGATGGGCTTGGAAATGTCATTTCTTGTCATGATATAAAGACAAATGTGAAAGAGGTTGTGCTTCAGCAGTAAAATCAGAAGTTGTGCTGCTCCCCAAATGTGAGAAATGTAACATCACAATCTTCAATCTGCAAAGACAAAGTACTCGATTCGATTCAGTCATAGGTTGGTGCCGAGCTGAGGCTGGAACCCAGTTTTCTTCTCCCTGAAGCTTTGTCACAGGGACTAATCACAAGAGTTTGATCCTTTTTGTTCAAATGAACAATGAACAGCAAGGTTAGAAAGGCCCCATAAGGAACATCACCTCTGTGTGTGTAGTGATAGCAACCATGTGGGCCACGTTAGAAATGCCACCATCACAAAAGCTCTGACTCCTTTTCTTTGTAGTTGTCACGTGACCTCAAATATGAAGTGAAATGTTTCCAATTTACCTTTTCAACACTTGAAAAGATGGACGAGGGGGGACGGGTGCATAATTGCACAACACTGTTTATAAAACACAAAGATGTCTGGTGTGGAAATAACTTTGGGCTTCAGCTTCCATGTGGTTGCTTTGCTGTTTGTTATAGTCTATCATGGCGCACATAATAAAGAGAAGGACACGTGGCAGGCTGGGAGAGGCTGTTCAGCACAGTGTGCCGTGATTGCATGCCGACTATAAACAAGGCCCGGCCGGACAGATCAGCTCCACTCTGTTCTTCCATCAGCCTCCAGAAACAAATCGGTTTGATTTGATTTGTCAGTGAGAGATCGAGAAGACTCTGAACAACATGTGACAGAGTTACCTTGACAAAGCAGCGCAGCGAATGCTTTTCTCCCTCTCTTTACCTGCACAAGCGCAGCTCTAACAAAGAAGGAAAAAATCCAATTTGCCATGCGGATCCACAGCTGTCACGGTGGGGGAATTAAACATTACCCATAACTCACTGGGGTGCTGAGCAGGTCAGCGGATGGCGGGGATTGTAACATCACTCTGGGGTGCAATAACAAAGGATTTTAACCTCTGACTCCTTTGCTATGGCTGCTAGTAGAACATCCTCATGAACAACAAGAGCTTTTGCTTTGCTGGTTAATCTCTGGTGGGATTGACTCAACACACACCTTGGCCTTCGCTGCACAAAATTCTCTGCAACACAAACAGGAAGACGTGCGCAAATGTCGGCATAAACACAACCATTTTTTTTCACCCCGCTGGCTCCTGTGATGCTCCATAGGGGGTTGCAGGGATACTGTAGGTGCTAATGTCCCAGTGTCATCACCCACGCCGGATTCCTAGCCTCCTTGCCTGGCTGGCCCGCCACCACCAGCGCCTCAATTACCTGACTGACGTTTCATTAGCGCCTGCAGCTGATCCCGTGGCTGAGAGGCAGCGGGGCGCAGAGGAGCACGGAGCGAGTGAGAGAGGCGGAGGGGAAAAGGAGGCTTCAATGCCTTATATTCTCATGCGCTGTCAGTGTCACAGCTTTGAGTACAGCCACACAGCCACTCATTACATTGCAGTCATTTAGTACATGCTCTTATTGAGATGGACCGTGTATACTGAAATAGAGCTGGCGGGTGACACCAGCTCTGAGCTGACATCCGTAAACCTGCCGTGGATTGTTGGAGCAACCGAGAAGCGTGCGAGCCTGCAGGTGTGTGCGCGCGCGCATGTGATGCAGGGTATCAGCAGCAGCTCAATGTGTCTATGAGACAAATCAATCCGGTGCAGCGTACTGATCAGAAGTTTATCTCTTCTCGTGTTGCTCTGTGCGTATGGATACACAATGCGTATGTGTGGTGGCGCATCCTGCGCAGATACCTCCGTTTGTGTGTGATGTGTGTGGCCTTTCCATCCTCGGGGTTAGTGCAGGCCATGTCAGAGATGAGCCTGAGGGGGCTTAGTGAGACCCCCGGCCTGAGCCTCTCCACACAGCCCACGCTTGGCTAGGCTCTCCTTCCCATTTGTCATCCTGTGCCAGTAAGACCCCCGGAGAGATTAGGGCAGAGCAGAGAGACTGGAGGAGTAGCAGGAATAAGAGGATCAGTTAAGCTATAAACACAGACAAGTTTGTGTCTCTCACCCACTCTGGCACAGTGACAGTTTGTAATGGCTGTCAAAAGTTCGCTCTGTGCCGTACATCTTCCTTTAAGGGACACTGCAGCGCCCGAGTGTCCCGCACCTAGCGTGGGCAAACACAACAGGTACAGGAAGAGAACAAAAGCGGCTCAAGCCTGACATTAAACAGCGGCGCTAACTGCATCGACCCGCGTTGACCCGAGCTAATGAACCGTTGCCGTGTGCAGGAAAGGAAATGCTGCGGTTTGCCTATAATTAAAATTCTGTGGCACAAAGACCATTAGTCAAATCCAGAGAGCTCCTTCATTTCCATATTTTTGAATATTCTACTTAATTATGCAAAGGGATCGGGGAGGTAGATGAGAAGTTTTAAGAAAGCCTCATAAAGTCCTTATTAAGAGCAGAGGGGATTAATGACAGTTAATATGAGGGCAATCAAACATTTAATGCAAAGGCCCTCCTGCAGGCAAACAGTATTTAAATGAGTCAATTAGACATTCATTATCTACAAGCCTATAAGTGGAGTCAGATCTGCATAAATGTTGGTGCACAGAATCATTCCTCTCTAAAAAGGAACTAATGAAATATTAAAAAAGTTAACAAGTTAGACGTGGAAAATGTACAAATATTGATTGCTAGAGGGCTGGTTACATGTTGTCATCAAATCAGAGGAGAATGCGCGATATCTATTGGAGATTGTCTCATAAATCATAATTATTGAGTTAGCATGATCTCTCCTCCCAATTAGCCATGTAGCATTGTTGAAGCAGGGTGAGAGAGAGGAAAGGGGCAAGTCCACTCTAAAATCCCATCAAATCCTGCAAATTAATATGTCCAGGTTTAGCCTAAGTGCCCGGTTCTCATGCTAACAAACCACCTTATAACAAGTATACACGATAAACATACATATTCTGCAGAGGATGACTTGAATAATGTGCCAAACTATGCAGATATATCACTGTCAGGACTTCTGCCTCCTCCTCCTGCTCCTCCATTCCTTCTTTCTTTCCCTCTCTCCATGTCTGCCTCCGCTCTTGTCAGTTGCCCCAGCACACAATTACTGTGTGTGATTGCTATCAGGCGGGACGGTCGGGGAGGCTCCCAAATTAGGGCCTAAATAGGATTTCCTACATGGCGAAGGGCACAGGCCTGGACATGGTAATGAAAGCCTATACATCACAATCAGACCGACAATCCTATTCATACTGCAACACATTACTCTCACTCCTCATAATTATAGAGGGGTGACAGACGGGCCTGTGAGGCAAGGTAGAGGAGGAGGCGGAGGGAGGGGTTTGCCGGCGAGGTGGCTAAGCAAGTGTCACAGTTTGTGAGTGGCTTCTTCTCTGCACTCCTGTGATCTCCTGATACTTTGAGTGACCAGATTAGGTGGAGGAGTCCACTGGGTTTAATTCTGCATAGTTCCAGTATCTGACCCTTAGATGGATCTGTGTAATTACACACACGCGCGCAAAAAAAGGGGGTCCTAAATTGGGCATTTTCCCCCTGTGGAAAGGTTGTTCCACGAAGACACACTGACCACATCTTCCATCAGGCTGAGTGACACGGGCACAAACACACTCCCTCGCTCCGAGGGATGTGATGAGATGTGAGGGGGACAGCTTTGCGATCAATACCATGAGCAGGAATCAGCGATGGGGAGAATAAGACAATGGCCTATCAGATTGAGGTTGACTTCTCCTTGTATGTTCGGCAGGCCTGTGACAATAGATTGGCCCAGAAATCCGATGGCACTCGGCGAAAGAGAAAAAAATGAGGAGACAGATGAAAAGAAAGATTGCTAATGCTCTCCAAGCAGGCATTTTAATCTGTGACAGAGGAGGGATTTGGTGAAAGCCATTATCACACAGCAGCCCCCACCTTCTCCTCGCGCCCCTTTCTTTTCTGATAAGGCAGCCTTATCAGACTGCTCTGGGGGAGACCGCGTACTTGTGTGTATGTGTGTATGCATCCACACCTTTGCATGTGTTTGTGCTGCAAAATGGGATATTCCAAATGCGATTCATTGGATTCAAGAAGCCCATCACCTTAAGGACTCAGTCAAACGGTAAGCATTGCAAAGTGGATTCAGATCACAATAACCCAGTTCACTAAAGGCAGGAACCTGCAATGCAGAGAGGCAAGTAAGGTGCATCGTTACATGTGTTCGTCGCTGAGGCCTGAGGGAAGAAGCCGACTCAATTTTGTTTGCATGGGGCTTTGCTCCTGTTTTTTGCATGCGTGCATCGCTCATCTTATAACTGCAGAGATTAGGCCAGGAAGGTGTCTTCATGAAAGGGACACTAGCTGCTGTGCACAGTTCAGCCGAGGCCTTCCAGACTATAAAAGCCGCCTGTCACACACTCATGTCCTGCTTGTTTTGTGAATTTAAAGAATATATGTTTGGGTGCAACCTTTAGGAGAACTCCCTCCTTGTCACATCTATCTGGAGAAAGTGATAAGTGTGTGCATGCATGAGTGCTTGCATGCATACATTTCCGTGTTTGTGTGCGTGTTGCACAGCAGTCTTTACGCACCTCGTGTCACTCCTTTGTGTCTCCTCAATGCAGTGTCCCTTCTGTGATCAGGACAATCCATCAGGCCTTGCTGCTCATTAATCACCACACACACACACACACACACACACACACACACACACACACACACACACACACACACACACACACACACACCTCTGGGATCAGGGCAGGCAGTGAAGAGCAGCAGGCTTGGAGCACTAACACCTGCACCACAGAGAGCAAGTAAGCACAACATGAAATGACCTCAGAGACCCTGCAGAGACACATCTGCACCTGGAGGATCTTTGTTCCTGTTTTAATGGAAACTTTTCTTCTTTTTATTCATTTATTGATTTGATTTTTATTTCATTGCATTTACATGTTCTTACATCACATTGAGTACAATATACTATATACAGTTTTAAAAAGACATCTAAAGCATAACTTAGTTTAGTGTGTTGTATCACACACCCGTGCCCTGCTTGGGTTGTTAGCATTGTATGGGTCTGGGGGCTTTGTGTGTGGAGTCTGCACCCACAGTGCACAGACATGTGTGGATTACCATCTCTGCTGATTCTAAATTGGCCTGAGGTGTGACCGTGAGGATGAATGGTTTTCCTGCGACAGTCCGTCCAGGCTGAGCCACTCGCCCGGTGACCCTGAGCTGGATGGAAGGAGTTTAGCTCTCACATTATTGGTGCTTGACACAAACACGGGGTGTCAGGCTCAGCGTCTGCACCTTTTGTTTTGATTGTTTTGTCTTTACTCAAGAACTATTTTCACACATAAACTCCAGACAGTGTTCGCAGAATTTGGTCATGCCACAGTCTGACGTTAGGCTTTCTCAGATCTTCTTCCTACCAGGACAAAACAAGCATTTCCTGAGCCGTTCAACCTTTTATTGACCCAACCATCTACCCCAGCCTCCTCCTTAGATGAGCCCAGTGGTTCTAGAGTCACATCGGCCCGCCCCTCCGGTGCTCCCACAGGAAACAAGTCATAATTTCTAAAGCTCTGAAATTATCGCAGTCATGCAGCTCCCCATACATTTCTTCTGGAGAAACTTCAGCACGAGTTGGTCACCACTAGACTCAAAGGCTTCTTTGCCTCTGCAGTTTGCCTCACACCTCCCCACACGGCCTTTTACTATGGATCATCAGATCAGATCTGAGCAGCCCTCCATAGAACCAGCCTACTGGCTAATTCACTATTGATCCTGGCCCATAGAGCAATTTCCACTCGTGTTTGGTTTGGGACTACAGTTTCGGTCACGCTCCGTCTCTCCCTTAGGGGCAGGGAGGAGCCCCTGCCACTCTCTTATCAGACAGAAAGCACACACACAAAGACTGCAGGGGATGGAGAGGGATGCGGAGTGTGAGGCGAGCGTTGCTTGTAGAGAAAGAGGGAGGTCATTAGTGGATGGTGAAGAGTTTGAGAGAAGGCAGCTCCGCTCTGGCTTTGTGTGAGGCTGCAGCGTGTTACGTAGTCACATGACTCTGTGGTTGTGCTTGTGTTAAGATTCACAGAAACAGGGGGGGAAATCTCCACTTCACTCTTCCATGCAAAGCACAGGCTGTTTATTTCAGAAGGTCATCAGCACTGGCTCTGAGCTGGTGACGAGGTGACGTGACCGGGCAGATTCGTTAGGATTGTGCCACTAAGCAAATGTGTGCTGAACCGGGCCGCTGACAGACAGACGTACTCCCCTCATGCTGCGAGCCAATCTCCTGCACGTACACAACCGGGGGGTGGGGTGGGGGGCTCCACAGATCCACGTTCCTCTTTTCCCTTCCTCTATCTACTCACCTCTCACTCTCTATTGCTGCTGTCTCTACATCTCTTCTAACCTTCCCCGCCGCCCCCAAATACACCTTCTCTTTATCTACCCGCCTCTCACTCTCCATCCACGGGTCCTTTCCCTCCCACTTTTCCTATACCTGTCCCTCAAGCCTCCCCCCTCTGGTTCCCCTCTGTCTCTCTTTTTCTTTCTCCCAGTAACAGCATTCCCTGGACTAATTGCAATTCTGTCAGAAGGTAAATGCTTTGTGACCAATCGCTGACAGTCACGCCAGCCAGCCGCCCGGGCTGCCGCTGACAGTCATTGTGGGGCAGACAGGACAGCCTCGGCAGCGCCTGCAGTAAGTTAGGAAGCGGTGTATATGGATGTGGCCTCTCAGCTGAATAGTGAGACTCCAGCTGTCTGCTATTGTGTGACACTCCCATTACCCCACCACAGAAAAAGGTAGACAGCCACAGAACAGCTGGATAATGCACTGTCTGACTGACGACACACTCTACCTCTCACACACTCACTCTCACCTCGTCTCCAGGCCTATGACAATGCCGACTTGATGCTGTCAGGTCTGGAACCAGCCGGTGTGATATGTCAGCGCTCGCACTGCTGGCTCCCGACGTTCAATATTAGAGCAAACGCAAAGGTGGCTGGGTCAGGAGAGAGTGGGAACTGATGATGAATGATGGATTAGAGGAGATGCGGGGGAAACAGTTGTATTTTTATGCTGAATTGCAGCAGTGGTGTCGCCCACATCTTCCCAGTTACAACCAATGAAAACACAAAACGTTATTTTGCTATGAAACCGTGCACGATACGTTCTCAGGGAGCAGAAATTAGAATGCAGGATTAGCCTTACCAACAGCTCAGCTAATTAAAGCAGGCTGTTGACAGTTGTCAACATGACCCTTTGCACGATGGTCCCCTGGGGGTCCTGTTAGCATGCTAATGCTAATCCCCAGTGACGGGGGACAGGGCAGGGCTGTCCCCTGCAGCCTCTGCTGTTGTGACCACAGGATGTGTCAGGACAGGCACGATGATGTGCTAACACGGAGACGTCCCCATGTGCATGTCACACATCTGTAATTAGAAAAGAGGCAGCGGGAGAGCTGGAGGGGACAGTTGTTGTGGGACCACTTGATCTCTGGTGTCAACACAGCTCAGAAAAGAGCAATCTGTGCCTAAAACTGGCTCCTAAAAGAGCAACAAGCTTTAATGAGACGGTTTGCTTGAAGTAAGCCCAAGAAAAGTGGAAAAGAAAAGCACGGGGCCACAGATAATACCCCCCCCCAGCCGTGGGAGGGTTATGAGTGAGATTTCCTACACCTGTCTGTCTATCTCGCTCTCTCTTCTCCTTTCCAAGGGAAGGTCAAGGACACATGAATATTCATGGAGAGCCTGGCACAGGATCGATGGCTTTTAATTGTTTTCTCTTGGTTGGTGGAGGGACGTGCCAGTGTCTATTGATCTGTTTGAGCAGAGGCCACTCACAGAGCACGGCTCAGAGACCTTTTCCTGACTGAACGCACAATACACTGTGTGTGTGTGTGTGTGTGTGTGTGTGTGTGTGTGTGTGTGTGTGTGTGTGTGTGTGTGTGTGTGTGTGTGTGTGTGTGTGTGTGTGTGTGTGTGTGTGTGTGAGCGGTTGGGGCTGAGGACGGTGCACAAAACCACAGGCTGCGTGAAAGTGCCTCCAGGGCCTTAGAGCTACACAGGGAGGTGGAACAGACCAGGAGAACATGTATGAACATCTGTCCCACGGGTCCAGAAGAAGCTCCTTACATTACTGAACATTACAGGATCAAAGCTGTTTTTGAGGGTATGAAATGAGGGAGAGAGAAACATCCATGGCAGGTCATCATATCGTTCTTAACCGTGTTCACGTTTTAGTGCTGCTAATGATTTTGTTTCACCTTTATTTGATCTACTTCTGCTCCACAGAGGTGAATGCTGTGCTTTCTCATTCTTACATTATATTAAAAAGCAGTTATTTACTGCAATTTTAATTTAACACAGGACTCAAAACACAAAAAGCCTTTTAACTGTCATGACTTGTGGTTTTTAATCGGCCCAAGGTTGAAGACTCTCCTTCTCCCCAAAGTTTGCATTTTTATGTCAACTTCTTCTCTACACTCGGTTTCATGAAAGTAAAGCAAACAAAGAAAATCTCGGGGACACTAGGAAAAAAACAAATAGTACAGATTATTGGAGAAAGGGTGAGACAGATAAGAAGCAGGCACAGGTGAAACAGGGCGGGGCAGGAAGAACAGGAACAGGAAAACCCCAACCTTCAAAGGAAAAGAGAAACTAAAATGAGACAAACACTTCTGACATTTACAGACGTGAAATACTGCAGTCTGCATTCACCTGTAAGCTGGATCTTATTAGGTTTGGCTCGAAGGCATTTTCAGGAAAAACGTAAACTTTTTTGTGTCAAACTTCTGGGACCACGTGTAGCTCATAACATTTTTTTCTTCTAGTGTAAAGAAGCACAAACGCACTGTGGAAACACATTTCGTGAACCATCTGCAGGACGCATGAACAGCCAGTGATGTCCTATGTAAAGTAAGTGCAATTTAAATTGTGTTTCCGATGTTTTCACATTCAGTCAATCTGCTGCCGTAACTCAAGACAAACGTCAGCGCAGCTCTGCGGCTCAATCGTTTATTGTCCGTGTCTGGACCTCCGCTGGCTCACAGGAAATTAAAGGTTTCGACAATCGCTTTGATGACGCGATCCATCCCTGAAAGCTTGTAAGAAGAGAAAAATACAGTGAAAAGGGATTCTGCGTTCTCTCTCTGCACCTTTCACCCTCCGCAGTATTATGATACTGATACAGTATTATGATACTGTATCAGTATTATGATACTGATACAGTATTATGATACTGTATCAGTATTATGACACTGATATATATACAGTATTATGGTAATACCGCAGTATTATGATACTGATACAGTATCATAATACTGATACAGTATCATAATACTGATACAGTATTATGATACTGATATATATACAGTATTATGGTTACTTGAAAAAGTAATTAGTAGCTACTTACTGATTACTTCTCCAAAAAAGTAATCCTGTTACTTCACTGATTACTCATTTGCAAAAGTAATTAGTTACTTAGTTGCTTTTTAAAAGCATGATACACAACCTGAGTAGGTAATAAAGTAACAGATCTTTCAGCCTGTGAGGTAGTCACACTCAAATGTCAAGGAAGGAGGTAGGGAAGGAGGTAGGGAAGGAGGTAGGGAAGCAGACTACGCACCTCAGGCTTCCAGAGGCGAGCAATTTATTTACAGTGAACTCAATTTAATCTGTAACTTAACAAAACTTCCCCCCAAAGTAACTCAATTAACAAAACTCAACAGAACATGGATCTCACAACACAACACAATTCTCCTCTCTCCCCTGAATCTGGTGCAGACTGGCTTTAAATAGGGCCAGCGTTTCCCTTCAATTAGCCCAGCCAGTGCCACTCACTCACACTGAGGGATCTAAAACTCTACACAGATGATTAAAAAGACACAAAACCTCTGCACACTTCTAATTAGCACATTTACACAACTAAATGGCAGTATTAACGAAAGGAAAAAGATTCAACAAATCCCTTTAAACCTTGACTCAAACAAAAGGAAGCGTCTCTATGGAAAAAGAAACCCCTCCACTTGGTTCGACCTGCTGATGTCATGTGTGACATCAGCAGCACTTTAAAATGAGGAAATGCTAGGCGGGCGTTTCCCCACAGCTGACCTCATGAAGACTGAAAAGACAGAACAAAGTATGAACAAATGACTTAATCTGTAACATAATAAAATATAAAGAAACGTGTAACTGAGTATTCAGTGTAATTTGCAGAATGTTTGATTTGAAGGCAACAGAACGCTTCCACAAACAAACCCGAGATAGTGAGTGCAGCAATGTGACAAATAGCAAATCATAGCAAATACACAGAAACAGAATAATGTGCAAAAAAAAGGTCAACACATATGGGACACATGCAGAGCACTGCAACTGCTCTGTTGTCACACAGCCCAATTCAATTTTTCTGCATAATCCATCATATAAAATTGAATCCAATGGAAAATCTCTTTTTTAAAAATTGTTTTATTAGTTTTAATTTTTTAATTTTCTGCACCTTGCATTAAGCAAAGATGTAATTATATGCAAGTCTTTGACTTGAAGAGATGTGTTTAACATTGAAACCTATTGTCTGCATGTTCCAGCAGATAAAATCAAATCACGTTTTGTGTTCACTCTTTCAAATAGATGCAAGTAAAACACAGTAAAAATAAATAAAATCAAAGACTCAGCAGCTCTTAAATCTATTGTCAGCTGTTTCGCAGGAGTGGGGCGGGTGGAGGTTTGCCCACAGCGGTCATGTCAGTGGGAGGATGCGGGGGTTTCTCTGTGAGCGTCACGTTCCCGTGGCAGCGCGCTCGCTGCGCGCTCAGATTTAAGTTTAATTTTTCACTGTAGAAACAAGTTTCCCTCCCACGCAGAGTGAGCAGCTGACGCTGATGTTTGTGTCACTTTTTACAGAATTAAACTCAAAGTAATGTGATTACTTCCACGCTGTAAACGCTGCACGGTCGTACTCTCTCCATCGCTCCATGTTATCCATTGTTGATCTGCACACGTCTGTTACCACGGACGCCGCACGCTCGCACGTCACTGTCATGAGACTCATCACGACGGTTTAGTAACGCAGTAACGCAGCGTGCTAATGGGAAAGTAACGGTAATCTAATTACTTTTTGCAATAGTAATCCCTTACATTACTCGTTACTTGAAAAAGTAATCAGATTACTTTATTACTGCCCATCTCTGCTGAAGACTGAAACAAACAGCTGCTCTGAGAGGACAGAAGAGTTCGGACCACCTTTCTTTAAAAACACGAACATATCCTGTTACATTGGGGAGATTTATGTTTCACAGTGTTTGTACTGTTGTGAGAAACATTTACATCTGACTGTTTACACTGCGAATAACAGATGAACACGCTCACCTGCCTCCCAGCCAACCACATCTTTTCCTCTGGAAAGATTATCCCCTTCAGGGGTCTCTTCTCTCTATTCCATTTATTCTCTTGTAGCTGGTTGAATTTGTCAATTTGAACAGGCAAAGTTGGGAGATTGGCAGCAAGTGAGGAGTAAAGATGAGGGTGTGCAAAGTGGAACAGAGGATGGGGGGAGGAGAAAGAGAGACGGATACAAAAAGACTGTGACAGTCATCCATTTGACCCAGGCTGTTGAGTGAGATCAGTCTGGCTTGTCAAATCTCTGTGCTAACAGTGAATAGCCATATCTGTGCAGAGCATAGAAGGGTGTCATGCACTATGGTTTCATGGTTCAGGATAAGGCTGGATGAAGCCATTGGCTTGATGACACAGAGACAGACACACTTTCACTTTCCTTCAACTCCTCGTCTCCTGCTTTCTGCGACTGAAACCGAACTGAAACAGGGGCGCTTGCTTCAGTCCAGTGTGCCTGTTTTTATAGAAGAAGACTAACAACGAGCAGCTTCGCTATATTTTAAAGAGGGCAAACCATTTCTTGCTCACAGATTAAACCCACCCTCCAATTATTGTACAATAAGAACCCTTCATCCCTACTTCAGAGAGGCCCTCCTCCTGCTCACGTCTCCAATACACTGTAATAACCTTCTCATCCACACACACACACACACACACACACACACACACACACACACACAGGACCTATTACTGCCTCATTAGCCTGAATCATACAAGAATTAGACTGCAGCCTGGCGACAGTAGCACGGAGAATGGCTCTTTTTTTGCTCAGGAGTCAGGGGTTAAGTTACCAATCAAAATAGCCAGGCAGATGTATCGAGACATTTTAATATTGGCCATTGTGGAAGCTGTAAAAAATTTTAATCTCTCTCTGGCACGGTTGCCCCCTAAGGCAACTCAAATAACAGTCTTCAGGAGGGGGGTCGGTGTTCAAAGAATTGATGTACCCTGTGGCATTTGGATAATTGTGTTGGAATTGCTGCCACCTTGAACAGTTTTCAGGCTGAGCAGCTTTTCTTTCTTTAAACTATTTGCTTACCTGGACCACAGATTTCTCTGTTTTCTAACTGCAAGTGTTGAAATCTTCACTTTCTCCAGAAAAGATGTCGAGCCGCTGAGATCATCCAGGTACGCTTACACATAATAATGCAAAGGTGTCTCTGCTGCGCTCTTTCATGCAGGATAAATAAACGTGGACAGCTCAGTGAAAATGCATCACTTTATATCCAAATCTGAGCAACAAAGTCAAACCGTCACAATGAGAGCAAAACAACATATTAAATGATTCATATAGAAATACAATAATTATTATATTGAATATTTCACGGTTCTGTGCATTTTCATCGACATGAATCCAAATTAGAATCACTGTATGAAAATAATTGTTCTATGAAAGCACGATAGTCATTAGTGCTCTGTGATACTGCACGTTGGGCCGCAGTTTCCAGCACTGACACTTTGGCCTTACAGCGAGCAGCGTGTCATCACTTCTGCAATTCGTTCCACAGTAATTAAATAATTAAATAACACAACAACCTTTCAGCTTCTTTCAACAACGTTTTCTGGACACTGGAGTTTAAACGTGCCGTCTGCACGTTGACTTATTATTATCCACTGAACTTAAAGACAAAGAATCGATCCTGTCACGTTAGCGTCGATCCGATACCAATACCAGCATCGACACTGTCGATCCGCCCACCTCTCACGGGCGCTGTGGTGCCTCTGACTGTGTCGGCTCCTTCCCTGTTAGAAACGAGC
Organism: Maylandia zebra; assembly: GCF_041146795.1. Classification (NCBI taxonomy): domain Eukaryota; kingdom Metazoa; phylum Chordata; class Actinopteri; order Cichliformes; family Cichlidae; genus Maylandia; species Maylandia zebra. Next base: position 1,176,083 of record NC_135188.1, on the reverse strand, counting down.
CTCTCCAGTGCTGCCGCACTCTTCCTTTGCACCGTGTAACCAGCTCCTGTCACGGGGACGCGTGAAGCAACAACGACAACAACCTGCTTTGTTTGAAACCACAGAAAATCAGGGTTCAGCACTATAGAGCCAGCATACTGAGCACTCAGTTTAAAGGGCAAACTGGGGCAGGTGTTTTTACTGGGCCCCAGTTAATATAATATAAACCAGCAGAGGGGGCAAATGATGAAGACTGGGCCGAAACAACAGGACGCTCAAACTCATGCAACACAGAGCACCTGTATAAAAAAGGCCAAAGCCGACTGTACTTCCTCAGGAGGCTGAGGTCTTTTAACATCTGCAGGAAGCTCCTGAGGATGTTTTACCAGTCGGTGGTTGCTGGAGTACTTTTCTATGCTGTGGTGTGCTGGGGGAGCAGCACAACAAAGAAGGACTCATCCAGGCTGGAGAAACTGATCAGGAGGGCTAGCTCTGTGGTCGGCATGAAGCTGGACACTCTGGTGACAGTGGCAGAGAAAAGGACATTAAAGAAACTGATGGACATTATGGACAATGCTGGGCATCCTCTGCACACGGCCATAAACAATCAGAAGAGTCTGTTCAGTGACAGGTTGCTTCTCCCCAAGACAAGAACTAACAGACTTAAAAACTCCTTTGTCCCACACGCCATCAGACTGTTTAACTCCTCTCTGGAGGGGAGAGGGAGGGGAAACAGGAGGACAAAGGAGGGGGGAACAACTAAGCTGTAGTGCCTCTGCACCTCACTGTACAATACCTTGTGCAATACTTTTTGTAAATAGTCAACAGTGCAATAGACTCAATACTTGAAATGTGCAATTCACTTGTATTTTTATTTTTATTCCTATTTATTCTATTTATCCCCTTCGTATATTTTATTTATATTGTCTCTGTATTTATATGTGTGTGTGTGTGTGTGTGTGTGTGTGTGTGTGTGTGTGTGTGTGTATATATATATATAATATTCTGTAACTGTAACTTTGGTCGTTGCTGTGCTTTTTGGAAGTCGAATTTCCCAGAGGAACCCACCCGAGGGATTAATAAAGTTCTATCTTATCTTATCTCACAACTCTGTTTATCAGGTTTTACACCTGCAAAGCAGATTGTTTCCATCTTACCTGTCGGATCTCCCTTCTTCCTCTTTATTTCCTTCTTCTTCTTCACGTGGATGTTCCTCCTCATCGCCTAACCCCCCACCCACCCCCCAACCCCCATTTCTGTGGTCCTGTCCTCACCCAGGGTTCAGACTAATGACTAGTGACAGTCCACTGAGGGGAGCGAGCTGTTTGCAGTCAGCAGTGCGTTTGTTGGTAATTATTTTCTAGAGTGTCACATTAGTGTCAGCCTCATGGCGGTGAGAGAGGAGCGAGGACGGGGCCTCGGCGCAGAGTGAGGGGAGGGGAAAGGGTGTGATGTTTGGTGGTGGGCAGTGTTGTATTTATGTGTGCAGACTGCATGGTGGGCTGAGGACACCGGCTGACAGCGCTGTTTGCAAAAGCTTTTACACGTTTCCATCTTTTCCCCTTCGAGTCTCACCTGGATTACAGGTAACATGGCTTTAAAATCCAAACATTAAAAAGGTGGAAAGATTACGACCAAAAAATGGGCAGAAAATCCAGGCGCAGCCACTCGAGACGGGTTTGAACAAGTGTTCAAAGGTGTTCTGTTGTCCAGCCGGCTAAAGACATGAAAAGCAGAAAGCAGGACCAGCTGCCTTTCAGAGTCTTCGTCGTCCATGTTTGTTAAATTAGTGCCACCCAAAGTAGACCCCAGAAATCCCTCTGACTGTGACAAACGCCCATTTTTTTTCTTGACCTCTGTTTTTCCAAAGTCAGGAGGATAAACAAGCGTTTAGGTAAAGATGACCAGAAGATAGGAAACGCACACAGCAGGCAAGCAGCTTCCACATCAACGGATTATGATTCCCGGGTGGGACTGAAAACATTCCCTGATATTTATCGTTGAGAATAACACATCTTGTTACTGGTAAATTTGCCCGTCTCAGCTTAGTTCGTTTGTTAAAGAGACCTGCTCAGCAACTTAACTACAGTGTTGACAGCTGGGCAGCAGGTCATGAATAATGCACACACGATGAGTAATCCATTTATTTAACCTCCAGATGTAAAGAGTGTAAGTGCGCGATTACAAGGCTGCCTATTTTAAACCATCAGCTGGGTGAGCGGAGCGCTGGAGCCGGCGGTCGTTATAAAAATGATATTTTCAGAGCCCAGTTTGAGTCATTTGGATTCACTGGCTGTTGTACTTCACTTTAGTGACGTGTCATTCCTGTAACGTGGTGAAAACCTGAAGAATAAATTCGTCATTATTGGCTCAAATCTGTGTTGTTTATTTCTGAAACACTGAACGTGCTGCACGTGTAACTTTCTGCTCGCCTGTCAGCTGTGTGCAGACGCACAGGCCGAGTCTCTGGACGAACAACAGGTCAGCAGATTTTGGTATATTGACAAATAAGACATTAGAAATAAGATGTTTGGTGTTGTTCGACACAAATATTGTGCTGGCTATATGTTGATAATAATTAGGGTAAAATCATCATTAATTAATAGTAAGAATAATAATAATAAATATATAAAATAAATTTTTTATTGTATTTAATAAACTCTGAATTTAGCTGCTGTAATTGTTTTGGCAAATTTAGTTGGACTGTTTTCAGGCCTGTTTACCTCCAACAGACGATCTGTATTTTATTCTTTCTGCGATATTTAAATATTTCTCTCGATGAAACAACAGCCTGTTTAACTCTGCTGGGTTTATTAATATTTCTTTTTTTAGATGTGGGAACTTAGACGACTTGTTTCAGAATTATGAGACAGAAGATGGAAAATCAGCTGTTTTAATTCTGCTTATTAAGACCTAAATGCATTTAGTCAAATACATTATTCTGAATAATGCGTTACATATATTTCCCTCTGGCACTGCAAACAACAAACAATGATCAGCATTGTATGTGGTTATAATGGTTATAATGGTGATAATGGTTATTTTTTTGCAGGAGGTAACAAAAACAAATGTCCCCGTGTCTTTGAAAGCACGATGTAAATAACCGTGTTGGTGTACAGTATGATTTCTTATTGCTGTTTGCATCTGCAGCCTCTACTGGACCGTGACCTTTAACCACCGCGTCACTTTGTCTTTCTTTTCTAATCCTTTCGTCCTTCCTGTCACTCATGAGTCCTACATCACCTGGTATCCCACCACACCTATCAGCGATGCATCGCACAGGTAACACGTTCCTTCAGTTTATCACCGTCACGTTTCCTAAAACTAGGCTCGAGTAAAAGCCGTCATGTGTCTGAGACACATTCCTGAAAGTGCTGAAGAAGTTGTGGGATTCTTAAACCGTCACACATTTGGCGGCAGAGTAGCGACAAAAGTTGAGGAAACACAACAGTGTGCTGTGAATGTGAACACACACAGCCGAGTGTGTTTACACGTGTGGCGGAGGGCAGACGCCCGCCCCCTCGGGAGGAAGCGATCAATGATTGAGACCATAATGCACCTCTCTGTATTCTTGCTCACATTCACGCTCACACGCTGCTTTGGGGACCTGTCACATGTTCGACAGCTCATCTCTCACACGTTCTCTTCCACTCCATCTTGCAGCTGTCTGGTCGATGGCCTCTCTGTGTCTCACTTCCACTGCTGAGTCTTTGGCAGACTGCTCTGCTCTGGCGCTGTCTCTCTGTATGTTAATATAGTAGCTAACCTCTCTCTCCATAGCACTGCTACCAGACAGTCTCTATGTTGATATACTGAGAAGAGTGTGGCACTCGGCTGCACAACTACTACCCGACTGACTCCAGAGAACTGAGCGCTCTTCATCTTCACTGCTGATGCTGCCGGGGCTCTTCCCGTCACCGTCGGTGAGACTTTGAATTGTGCCCGGCTCTCCTTTAACTTCACCAGCAGGTACACCCACCAAAACAAAACAATAATCATTCGGCCCGTTTTTATATCATTTTGCTTTTAATTTGGCAACATTGTATGAATTTTGAAGCCATTTTGCTGTAATTGGACATTGTGAGTCTCACAGCAAAAAGTAATTATCTCTAATTGGTCTGTGGGAATGATTACAGCAGTAACTTAGTTTATCCAGTGCCCCAGAAAAAAAGCAACAACAACTGATATGAAAGGCAGAGTAAAAAAAATAAAACTTGACGATTTACTGTTCACTACTCCAATTGAGAAAGTTAAAAGACTCTACAGATGACCTCTGGCATCCTAATAAAAGAAGTGAAGAACTCTCATCATGTTGATTTAATTCCCCTCATCTCATCTCTTACTTGCTGGGAATTACACTGAAGACCACAGAAACTAAGCTGTAACATTTAAATACCATTAAAACTGCTTGTAAATGATTCAAAACTCAATTTTCTTTTAAAGGAAGAAAAAAACGGAGCGAGATGGGGCAGATGAATATGACCACATAAACCAGAACCAAAAAGACACACACACACACACACACACACACACACACTCTAAGCATAAACTGCGTGCATTAAGATGTTATGCTCTGCGTGTGTACGGCAGTCAAGAAGACAGCCAAGTGACTCACCTCCTGCCAGAAAATGAAAGCTTACAATTAACATCGCATCCCATCATCCTCAGCTGAGCGGGCAGGCCTGTAATTGGCTGGCTGACCAGCCTGCGTGGCTTCGGGTGGCAATTTATTCTGGGAGCCGTGCAGTTACCCTGGGCGGCTAACGGTCCCTGTGCCGTAACCTGGCTGAGGCAGCGGGGACATCATTAACACTTCACTGGGCCTGCAGGACACACACCCATCATCCACTGCGCACCCCCCACGGCCACTAGCACACGGGGCAAATTGGAGGAACGGGGAAGATATAATAATCGTAATGTCAATGCAGCCACTCGTGGGGAGCGGGTGTTCACTGATCAGTTGGCAAATTAGGATATTTTTGGTGTTTCTTAGCCAAACAACAGAGGAGGGGTTTCCAAAAAAGATGACTTTTGATTACACATTTGCAATTAAATGGAGGTCATTCAGTTTGGGAATCCTCTGCGTTTAATCCTCGCCTTTACCCCTGGCGTGTGCGGGTGTGTGACGGTATGTGTGACCTCAAAACAACAAGGACTGAATGAGAGGGAGCTCTCTAAGCGGAGCAGTGACCTTGCTTTGTCACGAGGGACACATGTGTTGCACGCTCCCGTACTGGTCCGAGGGCAACACGGCGACAGAGTCGGTCTGGTTTATGTGTCCCTTTAAAGGTCTGCATCTGCTGTCTGGCCCTCCACCTCTCCACCAGCGGCTGGGTGTGAAAGGAAGTGGTGCACATGGCAAGCTTCATCTCTGGGAGCATTTTAAGGATGCGGGAGACAGCTGAACTGTCCAGGCTAAACGGTGGCCCTCTTCACTCTTGGCTAATGCCATCGAGAGAGTCAGTGTTTATTTTTACATCTCAATTATGTGGTGTGTTTTCAGGCTGATTTAGTACAGCGAAGCCACTGATCTCAAGCTATGTTTCCCCACAACCCTCTTCCTTGTGTCTTCTTGGCCGGGATATTCCCATTTCACTCATTTCCTATCTCAGGACTGTGTCTCGCTCTCTGATTACACACACACGTACAAATGCAGGCACACAGGCTCACAGCCAAATGGCTGTTCATTAAAGACAGGGACCTGAGGGGAAGCAATCGTCTGAGAGACGGAAATTGCGTGTCACATTAGATTAGCAGTGTAAAGCCTCTGGATTGGCTCGAGGGAATAAGGAATTATTTCAATTACATTATTTCAAAAAGTCTTTAAGCAATACCAATACCGATAAAAACAAATTAAGAGTGATTTGGGCTGATTTGTGGCGCTCTGAGCTGTTCTTTCTGACAATGTGCTGGAAATCAGATATGAATAATGTAGATATTACGCCGCGCGTAATGTGTTGGACTTGAAAGCAGATTATCTGTGACAAATAATACCATTGGTTTGCACTGTGTCTCATCAAAAGGGAATATTCCCAAGTGTCAATCACACAGGCTGGCGACTGTACATGCTCAGTGAGCCACGGAGGAGCAGATAACTCATTTACCTGCCATTCAAAGCAGCGGCGCCACACGCGCTCGCTCGCGCGTGCGCGTGCGCACAGAAAGCGATGAGTTGGTGAACTTAGTATATAGCACTAATGCACTGAAAGCAGCTGAAAGGTTTAATTTTGGTGCATGCATGTCCTTCATAAACTCAGACTGATGTGGTGGATTCGACTCTGCGAGTTAAGAAGCGCAGGTGACAATAACCGGATATTCACGAGTTTTCAGTGAAAGTTACCACGTTTGATTCTATATTCGCAGATATAATCTGACACTTTTAATCCCTCAAGTTCTCTTCTTATCCACACCCACCCCTACTCTGTGGGCAGCTGATAAGTGCATTTTTCTTTTGACTCAATTTCACTGTAACTCACCTTAAACGAGGACGAGAAATTGAATGTGTCCATCGCACGCGGCGTGTCTCAGGGGGAGAGCGCGGAGGAGAGAGGGGTGGGGGGGACGAGGCTACAGAGAAAGAGGGCAGGGTAAAGTGGAAAGAGAGGGGTGGAGGGGGGATTGTCACACAGAGCGCACAGACCAACAGAGACAGACCGACCCGCAGCCAGTCCACTCACTGATGCCTCGATCCTGCGCAGGAACACAGCAGCTACGCGCCTCATCTCAGCCTTAACTCGTAAACACTCACAACATCTGGAGGAGGACCGAAAAAGCCGACGCTGCCCGCAGCTGCAGGTCTTTTCCCCTCTCTCATTCCTGCGTAACCGGGAGAAAGTGCCGCGTCCTTGAAATTAACTGTAACTTGGAAGAAAGGCAAAGTGAGAAAGAGAGAGAGTTGGCGGCGAAATAAATCTCGCTTCGAGACTTCATCACGGTAAGTGCCGACTGATGCTTCGCGATAATTCCAGTGATTACGCCTTCATTTGGTTTAATTGGTTTAATTGGCTTTTTGATTGCCATGTGTTCTGGTGTGAGGTTTTGTTGCGTGTGTTTTCCTAAAGTTAGGGAACTTGTGAGCTTACTGAGAAAAAAGCCCCCACTTTTATAACACACTCGTGGAAAGACTTGGAAAAACGGTGGGAGGCTAATTCCTGGGATAAACCGGGGTCACATTTGCGCTCTTGGACGCGAGCAGAAAGTACGAGGCGCTGAAAAACTGTCAGTAATTTGCAACGTTTCGTCTGTATTTTGCCAGTTTGTTCATTTAGGGGCTTTTTTTGTTTTAAAAAAATTAAGTCGTTTTTGTCCCTCTTAAGAGTCCCAACTTTTATTTTGTTTTTGGTAAATTTCCTGAATAGTTTTGCTTCTGATGTAAGAAAAAAAAAGTGGTTGTGTGGGCCCAAACCTTTTTCCCTGTTTGAGGCCTCTCATCATTTCATATGAAGCGCACTTTTTCAAACTTCTCAATAACTAAAGCGGATCAGTCTTTTGCGCGTCAGCACAGATTACTTTTGTGCCTTAGAACAAAAAAGAATAAAAACAACAACAAAAATATTCCTAGAATTTAATTTTACCGGACACATTTGTCTTGATTTATTCTCTTTTCAAGTCTGAAAGAAGAAGGAGAAAAAAAGAATCGTCGTCTTTCCCAAATGCGTTTGCATGATTTCCCCAATTTAATCGCTTAGACTTCGCTATCAAAACGATCCTTTGCAGGCTCCAGCTACGTGTGTGTTTTATTGGCAATTTATTCCCGTCGTAATTATTTACAGGCGCAGTAGGCCTCCTCAAACCCATTTTTCTGCTGAAATTAGTCGAAACCTGTAATTGTAAAAATGCCTCACAAAAGCAGCTGGGTGTATTTCACAAAATGAAGAAATCAAGATCTTGTCGTTAAAGAGGACATCAAACAATTTCCTGTAAATTTGACAAAATGAAATCATTTCCTGTCTGCCTAACAACAGTCACTGAGAATCATTTCTTCTTGTGTCTCATCCAAACACTTTTCTCTCTCCTCTCGTTTGTCTCCTCGTCTTCTCAGAACCAGCATAAAGGAGGTGAATGGACCTCCACCGCCCCTTCAAGATGGACAGCCCCTCCTACCTACCGGCTCCACTGGCGTCCCCTGCCCTGATGGTCCTAGCTTCCACTGCAGAGTCTGGCCGAGACGCCTCTGTCCCCTGCCAAGCGCCGAGGCCCTTCGGCGTCCCCGTCTCTGTGGAGAAGGACCTCCACCTCCCCTTCCCTTCAGCCTCCTACACGTTTACCTCCATGTATCAGCGCCAGGGCCCCATGTCAGGCACCTTTTCGTCCCGAGACTTCCCGGCCTCCCTGCTCCACCTGCACCCACAGTTCACCCCACCAAACCTGGACTGCTCCACCCTGGGCATGCTCAACCACAGCGGTGTGGGCGCCTTCCGGCCTTTCTCCTCGCCTCAAGATGAGAGGGAGTCCGGGGGTTACCAATCTGCTTTCACCCCCGCCAAGAGGCTGAAAAGCTGCTTTCCAGAGGTGGAGGGGAAGGAGTTTGACTTTGGCTCCCTCGGAGGCTCCCTCAAAGCTGGGGAGGAGTCGGGGAGGAAGCTGTTCTCCATGTCCGGCCTGCTGTCTGATGGAGAGGCTTCATCGAGCCCCGAGGAGCGCAAAGAGCACAGTGAGTGAGACGCACACGACGCGCTGTTATGTTTGCACAATTCTCCCAGCTCGTATCTAAAGAGAAAGCGCAGTCACTCATCGGGCTTCTTTAAAGTATGCAGCGTTTAACCAGCACATCAAAGGCTTTGCTCGCCCCTGACATGACAGGGCCAATGAGGGTAACATATCCTCTGCAGCTGCATCCACTAAAGGTGACAAATTGAAAGGAGCTTTTGTGAGTAAAGGCATATCTGCAAACATTTCCCCCTTCTGCACTTTAGTCGTCAGCATGTAGTCGGGCAAAGTGTTTACAGAGGCAGGCTGTGAGCGGCTTCCACACAAATAAATTGAACGCTGTCACTTATTCAGCTCAGTGATCATTAGCCACATATGACCATTAGGGCTGTTGGAAGTCAGATTTCTCTTGGTGGCTGAGGAACACAAATACATGGGAGCGTGTGGAGGGTTAACACGGGAGGAGTGAGAGTTGGAACGAATGACACCCTGTCAGAGATAACGAGGTGGCAGAGATAGAGAGGAAGGGATGGAGGAGGATACAGAAAAAGAGAGAGGGAGACGTGGCGATGCGCCTCAGCCTGAGCTTCCCTACGACAACCCTCAGCTCAATATGGCCGCCCACACCAGCCGTCTGATTTGTTGACAAATGAGTGGGAGAGGTGTCAGTCAGCGTGCCGCAGAGGGAGAGACGCTCCTCATTACTCCCAGGGATAATTGCCCAACGACGCGGGGGCACAACACTCGCCTCAGAGGCAGCGGGGAGGGAGTGAAGGAGCCAGAGTCGGGGAGGCGATGCTAGGCATGATGGGAAATCAAACCCCCTCAGTGGCGGTCGCCAAAGGGGAGCGCCTGACAGATGAAAGGGACCAGGGAGGAGAGAGAGGAGAGAGCAGATCAGAGGGGGACACCATCGAAAATAATGACAATGAGAGGGAGCTGGGGGTGGGGGTGAGATGGAGAGGGGGCAAAGGCGGGGGGGGGAGATACGCGCTCTCGTACATTTCACCTAAAGGAAACTTTCATCCCACACATAAAGGGCGGCAGCAGGGACGAGTCGTCTTAAGAAAAGTTTGGATTGTGCGCCGTGTGTGTGTCTCTATGCATATGTGCTCGTCTTTGTGCAAACTTGCTGATTTTGTCGTCGGCTGGTAGCTGAGTGACAGGGCCAGGGAGGCGGAGTGGCAGCGAGGAATCTCAATATGGAATTTTAATAAGGACAGGGAAAGACGAGATGCCAGCCGGCGCGCTGGTGTGAGAGGTGTGTCTGCCTGACAGTGTTTGCTCGGCGCGCTCGTGCGTGCGCGCTTACCTCCTGATTTTGGGAATCTCATTTGGGGAATGTTGACAAGGACAAAAGACGGGGTCGACTGGAACATGGGGAGCATCTCTGTGCCAAAGGAAAAATGGATTCATGCACATTGGAAGCTGCTTTTCCAGCTTTATCCAATTAGATTGCAGCTCGGGCAAACTAAGAGCCTTAATGCAATTGAGCTCCCAGCACTTTCCTAAGTCTGACATACACTTGTTCCTCTTGACTGGGTAACAGACAGTCACTTCAGGACCAAAAGTCTTAAGTGTTAAGCTTGAAATCTTCTTTGGGTGTGAGAGCGCCTGCTGCTCGCACACAGCGGCAGCAGGCGCTCTCGCGGAAGTACGAAGCTGACCATAAAATCCTACCTTTAGTTTTTTCATCAGTGCAGAGTTTTGCTTCTTTTTAAATCTTCATTTAACATTTTCGGCCCTTTGTACTGAGACCCTCTGTGGCTCCGCAGCACACCTGAATATTTAAACCGGGTCCTGTAAACATACAAAACATTTACATTGTCAGAACACACAGTAACTAATGGCTTTTCCCTGTGTGAGCTTCCTCCTCGGTGTTTTCCATCAGCAGAAAGATCTGCAGGAGTTTTTGTCTCCAGCAGTGCGCACAGGTGACCACGCGTTTTGTTTCCTCTCATGTTTCTTTGTCAGTCCAGACAAGCAAGCGGGTACACCGTACCTCTCCCCACCTGCGTCGCCTGTCATTGCCATCGGCCACCTTTTCTGTCCATTTAGTGTCTTCCTCGTGTCAATTTCCCCTCCCAGGCTCGCCGCCGTTTTATCAGGGAAGGTCTGAGATGCACGGTGTGCACTGACAGCTGTTCAAACAGCCACGCTCGCTTTCAAAGGGCAGATGTCTTCACTGGAGCGAGTCATGCTTATTTTCCTCAGGGAGACGCTTCCCACTGCAGGACTGAGCTGGAACTAAAATGCTCCTTTACCAGAAACACGAGTTTGGGAAACCGGAGGAGTAGAGTGGCAAAAAACATGCCAGGGCCAGATGCTGCGTGTGCGTACGTGCATGTGTGTGCGTACGTGCATGTGTGTGCGTACGTGCATGTGTGTGCGTACGTGCATGTGTGTGCGTCTCACAGTGGTGGCAAAGCTAAGTGACAGCTGTGATAATGGGAGCCAGATGTTTGAGAGCACTAGTGTTGTGATGCAGCACTTAAACGGCGGATTCAGCTGCCAGAACACCTTCACCTGCAGAAATCATGCGAAGGCAAACGGAATATTAAAAACAGCAGATAACAAAACTTTTAATTGAACTTTTCTTTGGTAAATAAAAAACGTCCTTGTCAGTTGTAAATCTTTAGCACTGTTTGGTGTATTTCACAAACGGCCTCTCCAAAACGTGACTGTACTTTATACTACATGTTTACTTGTGTCAGGTTGGAAAAAATGATGAATGAAAGCCTAAACGATCTCCTGAGCGAGTGCCGAGCCTGCACGCAAGAAGCGCCACACTCGGCCTTTGAATGAGCCGCTGGAGGCGTTACCCTCACTCGGAAGAGAAGGCTCCGAGAGTCTCACCTGCGTGAAACGACGTCCCGCGGGAAGGTATCAGCGGGGAAACATTTAAGCATGACACACTCGGAGGAGTCTCCACCAGATGCGCTCAGTGTGCAAGTGTCCTCCACGGTTGGTTACTCACGGGTTGTTGGCACGCCGTGCGGCTCGAGCAGAATCGATATTCGCCTTAGACGTGGCGCGTGGCACATGATGGGTTTGAGCTCATTCCAAACTAAGCTTATCTGCTGTGAGTTTGGGTGAACATGAGTTTATTTATCATTTCTTAGGAAGTGAATTAAGGACTGCTGGTGTTGCTTCGGTCATGAAAATATGAATATTGTCAGCTTCTGCAGCCACCACGAACGCACATTTTAAAAAATGTACTTATTGTGCTTGTAACTTGTCTTACACGTTCACACCTCTGCCTCTCTCGTACTGCAGTTGTTTCTGCTGATTTGATAAGAAGGACTCGCCTGCCGTGTTTTGTGTGCAGCTGTCGTTGAAGGCTGTTCATATCGAGCTGAGCTTCTCGTTGAAAGACGCAGTGTTTACATCCCCCAGCAGACCACAGGAGATCAATAGCAGCCACTCAATGCTCATGCATACACATATAGTACCTGCTATAATTCCCTATGTGTACACTCCTTATCTGGCAGACTAGCATATGGACTGCATGCATCAACAGTCACGCTAACCTTATGCGTCAGGGCAGGGTTTGTTCTTTGCTATGATTTTGTTTTTCTGTGCTGTGAGAAAAGTTCATTGCAAAAAGTGACGTTTTGTAAAAATAGGAGGCAGGAAATGAAGAACTAAAGGAAATAAGACCACATTTATTGGAAAGTACGGTGTAGAAAAAAAGTGTAGCATCATTTTCTCCCGACTGAAAATAAAAAAGGATCTGAAATGTCACCGGGCAGCTTCACACACAGAGAGGCGATGCTGAGTCTGTTTAAAGTTGCATGGTGTAAGCACTTCGTACGCTGACCACACTGCAGTCTTGTTCCTAGTTTTCGGCGCTCGGGGAGGAAGCATTACAATATTAATGGTGGCTGCGTTTGATGTGAGAGCACGTCGTGGTTGGCTGTTCCCCCTCCTGTTGTGATGGTGGTTTGTCCTCCTAATGTTCTCCCAACTAAAGGAGGCTTTCATCCTGGCAGGAGGGGAAAGTCTTCTCAGCTTTTTTTGTTCTACCTCCTTCTCTCCGTCGTATGAAGGCTGGAAGCAGGGAGCTTGTCTTGGTGTAGAAGTGCGCTGTGTGGTCCCATATATGTTTGTGCATGTGCGAATGGAGTGTGCAGCATTTGTGTGTGTGTGTAGGCGTTCTCTACACATGCCAGCGTCTTCAGGAGGCTGTGGACCACACTGCTCGTCACAGACAGACGAGACTTCTGTGGGTCTGGAAGCAGATTTTACAGTAGCAGGGGCGGAGGAGGGGGGAGGAGGGGGTCTTTTTTTGCAGTGACCATCAGCACCTGTTAGACGGTCAACAGAACATGAGTCATAACACATCTTGTAGTTGATGCCTCTGCCTCCGTCTCCTGCCGTGATCGTCCCACACGAGCTGGTGTGGCTGCAGAGTGGAAGGCTCGAGTGTGAGACATCGAGGTAAAGAGCGCGAGTTGTAACGAGCGCGGGGCTCAGAGGTTGTTAACACAGCCTCCTCGTTGAAACGAACGCCTTCTTTCCATCTTTTCTTTGCTCCGTTTCTGCTTTTCTATACGTGCAGCTGATCGACCTGCTGCCTGTGATCTCACATCAAAGCCTTCGTACGTGTGTGTGCGCATAGGAAACGCTCAGGGTAAAGATGCTGTTTCGCTAGATTGAATCCGTGTTGGTAAGAAGTAGCACACACACACACACACACACACACACACACACACACACACACACACACACACACACACACACACACACACGTCCTTCGTCCTGTCCCTGGAGCTTAACAAATCAGCGAGGCAGATAGGGAGGGCATGAAGGCCAAATTCTGGGGTTAAACACATGCCGCTGAGGAGACAGACAGCAAGACCCCACCAATCCTGCATGCTTGGATAACAGCCAGCAACCAACACATATATATGATGGAAACTATACGTGTGTGTGTGTAAGCGCTTGTCTGCCAGTGACACACACAGACCTCATTACAGCATGTCAATTGTGCTTGTTGCAAGTCTCCCAGCTGTGGAGGAGCTCGACAAAAGCCAATAAGTGAAAGGCACGCCAGGCGTGGTAGTTTCACCTCCCAGATACACGACTTCCTGACATCACTCAGTGGCTCAGGGAGCAGGATTGGCACTTTTTGTTGATTAACAAGTGCGCATTTTTTGGGGTGATTCACAAAATAAAAAATGAATAAAAGGAAAATGACTTCAGGGGCCTGGAAAATGTCAGCGTATCCATATAAGAGACACCAGCAGTTTACTCCAGTGAGCAACAAATTGAGAGTTTGAACTTTTATGAATAATTGTCATTTTGCCCAGTAGGATGGTAAATTCTCCTGCTATAAAATGCAGCGTTATGCACTGTGGGACTGTTAGCGCAAAGTGGTTTATACACCACGGGCTCCTGTCTCTGCCTTCCAGTGTGGGAATTTCTTGACGGCGTTGTGTAGTGCATAAATTTCACACTCCGAGTTGGGAAACTCAAACAACTCAGCAAACAGGGAGTGATTTTACACACTGAAAGTTAGGGTGGGGGGGTTAAATAATTATATAACCACGTTCCTGCACAGGAAACGGCACAGATTACTTCCACGTGCATCCTAAAGACCCTCTGATCGATCAAGTCGCTTCCAGCGGTGCTTAACTGTTTGCCCAACTCTCTGCTATGCACCTCTGCCTGAAAGGTCAAAGTTTAGCAGGACTGACCCCTCACCCCGCTGTGTAGAGGTGTAAACACTCCCCCAGTTCTCCACAGAGAGCTGCATTGGGTCTCAGCCATAAATCACAGCTCTGATAATTGGTAGGAAAGCAGCAGTCCAGCAGTATATAACCTTTTACGTGTCGTCTCAGGTCTTTATTATGGTGCTAATGAGTGGCCGTGGAGCAGGGTTAGAGCTGCAAGCAAAAGGGGAGGAGACGAGGTTCGCCTCAGTAAAACACGGGCGACTTACACTCACGCACATAAAAATACATCAGCACAGAAGCTCAGTGCATCATCTGTACCTCGTCTTGAGGAGATGCCAAGCTGCACACAGGGAGGAAGGATATGCGCATATTCAAACATTCCCTTACACACACATGCATATGCAAGGAAACCGGCGTGCACGCAGCGGCTGGCAGGCTCAGCAGTGTCCATTACAAACTGCCATTAGTATGGAGATTGTGCTAATTGTCCCCGCAGACCACACAGGCAGCGCTCGGCAGGCCGGCTGCGAGTCTGTGAAGCCGAGTGAGAGCAGAGACTCTTTATACGTCCTATTGTCTCGGTCACGACCCTATTAGCCCAATCACAAATCAATCGCTGAATGATTATGGGATACATGCTGTGGATTGTTTCAATGCAAATGCTGCCATCCTGAGACTCACAGAGGCTGATCTTACATAACGCTGTCAAAGCGCTTCTGTAATAATCCCGCCGACATCTGAAAAATGAGATCCGCACGCAGATGTGCAGTGCAATTGTGCCAGCTGTGAATCCCCAGGAGTTTTATTTGAACAGGTTTCAAAAGAAGGCGTAATTATATTGTTATTAGAAAAAAAAAGATTGTCGTGTAAGGAAACAGGAAGTTCAAAGTGCCAGAAATCTGTGTTTGCTTACTCGAAACATTATGAGATCCTTTCAGGATTGCCCTGAATGCTCACCATGGAATCAAACAAGAACACTAAGCAGCTCTTCTAAGTTTGCTCGTGTTAGCGCCGGGCTCCGTATAAAGTGCTTCGAGGCAGCTGCTGCTGCATTAAATAAATAAATCAGACTGATGTTGGATCATTATCACATCAGCTGAGGGTTAGAGCTGCTTCTGAGCCGACCTTGGTGCGTGTTGCCCGGTTCAGTCCAGTCTCCTGATCAGTCATGTGGAGGAGAGTGAACTGTGAGCGGCGCCTGTGTGACCTCGCGGAGTGACAACACAGCGGAGAAGATCTACACCCGCTGGCGCTGCCACCGGCCTCTTTGTTCTCCTGTGTTTGCTGACGGGGGGCTCACACGGCGCTGCGCTCACCACGGCTACACGGCAGTGAGTGTAAATGACACACACACTGAGATGTGTGTTTGCAGACACATTTCTTACCAGTCGCACACAAAAACAGCAAAAGCCTTTCCAGCTTGTCCCCTCTGCTCAGAGCCTTGTATTAAAGCTCACTATATCTTTTTCCTAACAAGGCATCTAATTCGGGAGAGGCGCCCGTCTGTGCCGGGGTGCCTCACACTGCAAGCTGAGCTGTTGCGCCCTTTTGCCACAAAAGAAAACAGCAGCATTATATACGGCTCACCTTTGTTTGCACTGTAGTGGCTGATTGATGCAACGACTCACCTCTAAGGCAGTTGTTCTCACTTTGCTTGTTTGTCCTGTTGTAATTTGTCTCTTGTTTTCTTACTTCTACATGGACTGAAATGTAAAACTTTATTTTCACCTATAAAAGCGTGAACGCTAAAACAAGAACGACGAACATCAGCAAGTGCTTTCCTTCCTTGAAGAATACGTCGTCCTCGTGGATTTCTTTAGAATTTGGCGCTTTGTACACGATGAGTTATCACGATCAGCGCTTAAAAACCTCGCCTTTGTGTCTGCGGGTCACTGAAGAGAAGCTGCTCAATCATCTGTATCTTTCCAGCATTTGAAGATAAAACCATCGTCATCTGCTGTAATTGTTTGCTCCTCCAGGCAGACACAATAACATCCTCAGGAAGTGTGACTAACCCAAACACAGGTGTATCACACACCAGGTGCTCGTGGTGCTCTCGTACCAGCAGCAGTCGCGCGGCGTTTCTGACAGTATCAGATCTTATCTCGAGGAGAGAGATGAGAGCGATAGGTCTTATCTGCAGCGATGCTCACGGACGAAGCCAAAGTAGGATGCTGTCCGCTCACACTGCTTTCAGGCCCGATGCGGGGTCCTTTTTTCCGGCTACACATTGCCTGGAAAAAACAAACCATTCAGACTTTGTTTGAAGTGTGCTACTAGTTAAGTCTCTCTAGAGTGCTGTTGCCTGATGGGTGAGGTTTCCACTGCTCACCTGCGCTGCACAAAGTGCATGTGGGACAGGTGTGTGATGGGAAAACAGGTGGGAGCGAGTTGGGCAGCGTATGCGCTTGTTTGTGTCAAAATGACTTGGCTAAAGCAACAATCCAGTGTAAAAAGACGGCACAGTAACAGCTGTGGATCAGACTGATCAGGCTTTTTTCTTGGCAAACGCTGGCGTGCACGACTGCAGTCGTTTCAGAATGAAAACAGATTCTTTGAAACAGCATCTGCAGGGTTTTTGTTGGTTTTGAGCAAACTGTGCGATTTCCTCACGTTCAGGAGTTTTTAGTATTAATCACCTCAAAGACAGTAAGTTATTATTTCTCTGACTGTTGTTACTAAATGTGCGATCATTTCCTCTCTGGCTAACCAGATGAATTCTGTTCTTTCTTTATGAGCTCATCTTTCTCCTTTTAATCGGAGCATATTTTAATTGCCCCTTTTTTCCTGCCAGTCTTCATGCTGTATGTTTCCACTTTTAAACAAATGAAGCGAGTACAGGAGAACAAACAGAAAAATCACAAGAAAAATGCTTGAATTCAGTTAGTTCAGGTAATTTAAGAGCAGCCTTCTTAAGGCTGATTGATGAAGAGTGATGATGATGATAATGATGCTGATCCATGCGATCAGTTTTATAAAAAATGCTTCCTTCTCAGCCGGTCTGTTTCCTTCTCAGAGAGCAGTGTTTTAAAGAAGCTGTAGAAGCAAAATCTTCATTTTTTCTCCTTTTTGTCCAATCAGTCGTAACAGCAGAGCTCATGTTATCTCTGTTTTTATTATACTCCAACAGCTTCTCTGTAGCCTCTCAGCACCATCTGTGGACCTCGTCTGCGTTTCCACAGCGTGCTTCATGCAACAGTTCAAATCGAGTTAATCTTTCTTTCCTGTTTTAAATAAGAGTGGCAGGCTTTGCTCCTGTCGAGTTTTGGTGCGTTACAAACACTAAAATTCTGGCCTTACGTTTGTTTAATGAGGCAAAGCTACGGTGCGTGCGTCTGCGTGTCACACCTGTCAACCACGCTCGTCTCCGGACCGGAGAACCGGACGAGGAGACGAGGTAATAAAGTAAAAGAAAAGTCCGCGGTGTCAGTGTCAGTGTCCTGCTGCACTAATTAAACTGTGAGTGTGAGACACACACACACACACACACACACACACACACACACACACACACACACACACACACACACACACACACACACAGTGTTTGTCTCGATCTGTTTAGAAAAGTCGAGTCCTTGCAAGCAACAGAGCGATCCCCTCATTTTCTCCTTATTAAGCACTAATTGAGAGAACAAGTGAGAAGGGAAATGAAAATGAGACGTGATGAGGACGCCACGGAATAATAGGAGAGCGAGCGAGCGAGCATTAATGTGTATTAATCAGCGGTCTGGGTAATAGCGATCTGTATTTTTGGAGTGATGTGTCTGTTAGCGTCTCTTTCTGTCATCCTGCCTCTTTCTCATAAACACCTGTGCTAAAGAAACACTGCAGAACTCATTGATCCATTGATTGAACATTAATGATTGTTTGCTACATAAAAGAAATATTGCATTAACCAGATCAGAGGAGTTGCAGTTGCTAACGTGCAGGAAACCTTTGCTACTGCTGGAAGGCTTTTCTGACAATTTGCTGGTGTTTCCCGACTTTCAGAGGCCAGCTCAAACACCTGCTTATTCCACCCTTACTTTAGAGGAGAGTGGTGGCCACTGTGTCGTAGATATTGTCATCGAATTGTCATATTTCTCTTCTCCCTCCTGGCAAAAATACATTTAAGTTAAACTTTGAAAACTGCAGAGGGAGATTGGTTGCCTTTAGAGTCTTGAGAGAGCTTCAGGTTTTGACAGAGTGAGACAGAGCCGGATATCTGTGTGTTTCAGGCTGTCTTGTGAGTGCAGGTTGTCGCCATCAGAATGACTGACAGACCGCCGGTGAACGGCGCTGTCGCTGTCCGTTGTCACTGGCTTCCTGATCCAAAGTGACGGCATGACTTTAACAGACAGCGCTCAGCAAAAGCATGCCAGAGTCAAGAGCTGACACTTTGTGGCCCGCAGCTTTAGCCCTTTTCTTGTAAGCTGATTTCATTGCTGTGCAGCTGGTTTGGGTTTTTCCCTGTAATGGTTGTTTCAGGAATAAGGTGTTCAGAGTAACTAATACAAAGAAGTTACATCAAGTCAGGACCACTTTGAAAATGTACAAAGGAAAGTTTGACCTGATTTGAAGTTTGGCTGATCCAGTGACCCAAACAGACGCTCAGTTACCAAATTACACTGCGTTTGATCCTCACGTGAACAAAGAACCACATCACAGCTCTTTAAAAAGCGTAAAATAGTACCAGTAAGTCTGAGCAAATGTCCTGCACATATTTAAGTCTTAATGGCTCATTAAAATATTAAAGTCTCAGCTTAAAAAAGTCTGTTTTTATAGTGTGAAAAGATCGGGGGGTTATACCTGACTGTCCCCCGACTTCCTCTAAACCTCAATATTTACTGAAACTCAGTTTTCTCTTAACCTTAAGTGAACCTTAACTTTGTCGCATCATGTAACTCATTTTAAACAGGGACAAATGTGCACGCTCAGTACCAACTCGGTTTTACAGTCTTACAGTTTCACACAGTTTTACACAGTTTTACACAGTTTTACAGTTTTACACAGTTTTACAGTTTTACACAGTTTTACACAGTTTTACAGTTTCACACAGTTTTACAGTTTCACACAGTTTTACACAGTTTTACACAGTTTTACAGTTTTACACAGTTTTACACAGTTTCACACAGTTTTACACAGTTTCACACAGTTTTACAGTTTTACACAGTTTTACACAGTTTTACAGTTTTACACAGTTTTACAGTTTTACACAGTTTTACAGTTTCACACAGTTTTACAGTTTTACACAGTTTTACAGTTTCACACAGTTTTACACAGTTTTACAGTTTCACACAGTTTTACACAGTTTTACACAGTTTTACACAGTTTTACAGTTTCACACAGTTTTACACAGTTTTACACAGTTTTACAGTTTCACACAGTTTTACAGTTTTACACAGTGTTACGCAGTTTTACACAGTTTTACACAGTTTTACAGTTTTACACAGTTTTACGCAGTTTTACACAGTTTTACACAGTTTTACACAGTTTTACAGTTTTACACAGTTTTACGCAGTTTTACACAGTTTTACGCCGTTTTACGCAGTTTTACACAGTTTTACGCTGTTTTACAGTTTTACACAGTTTTACAGTTTTACACAGTTTTACGCAGTTTTACAGTTTTACACAGTTTTACAGTTTTACACAGTTTTACACAGTTTTACACAGTTTTACACAGTTTTACGCAGTTTTACGCTGTTTTACAGTTTTACACAGTTTTACGCTGTTTTACAGTTTTACACAGTTTTACAGTTTTACACAGTTTTACGCAGTTTTACAGTTTTACACAGTTTTACAGTTTCACACAGTTTCACACAGTTTTGCGCAGTTTTACAGTTTTACACAGTTTTACGCAGTTTTACACAGTTTTAC